>NW_009599663.1:0-25530 GCF_000690535.1 Cariama cristata | reverse complement strand
GTTAAACCATGACAGTCCTTTTTGGTGCCTATTGAAGTACCAGCAAGTTTACAATATAAAATTTAAAGTCATTACTATAGCAGTACTGCAGATCCTATGAAAATGGAAAAAACATTTAGTGAAAGTTCCACTCCAAAGGCAAAGATGGTATTTCCACACAAAGTTGTCTTGAAAATAACAGTATAATTTGCTTTGATTGTAACTGAGAAATATTTAAGCAAATATTGGGCTTTGTAGATGCAGAGTATAAATGTAAAAAATGCACTCAATACTAGAATGCACAACAAGATTAAAATCCATTTGTACAAAGAAGAAATTAGAAAAATAATGAACTTGCCATTATTGTTTTTCTTTACGTTACTGTGTACATAGAACATGTAGTTTATTCTTTGCTTTCTCCAAAAGCTCATGTTGTTTGCACTGTATTTGCCACTTCCAGCCCCTTTCCAAAGTTCCGTCATCACCTAGTATTATAACACCATATATCTTCACCTAGAAACATGTGCAATGTCTCGTGTTACACTGCAGTTCATCTTCACTAGAAAAATAGAATGTGCTTATTTTTGATCAGTCTAAAATAGTCTAATAGGACAAGGCTTTACAAATACAAAATAACTGCCCTTACATAAAAGTAGTCTTTCAGCAAATGCTTTTCTTAAAAACACAAACTGATTCCAAGTGGACCAGAACAGAAATATTGACTATTATAGTAGCACAACTTCTCAAAGTTGTGTTTTAAGAAAATTGAATTATCTAATTAAAAAAGCCTTGGGGTTTTTTTTTTTCCTCGTAGATTATTCAGGGCGATTATACATAGGATAATCTAGTATCAGATGCTAAGAGTAGCAGCAACAAAATACAGGACCTTCACAATAAGGATAGGTTTCAGAAAGTTACCTTAGAAAATTTTATATCTTCATCAGAGATATGCAACCACTGAAAAGGAATTAGAAGTCAAAAAAGTACATAATCACACCAGAAAACCGTTTTCCTTTTTCAGCGGAAATGTATTAAACACGTAGTCCTGACGTTGGCTACTAAAGGTTCTTGGATTCCCACAGAGACCAATACTGACAAAGATCAGTTGATCAAAGCAAGATGCAACTGTTCAAAGTATGCCTCTATAGCCTGACTTTGCTTGTTTGTACATAGCAATGCAGAATGAACCATAAGCATAAAAGAAATTCAACACTCTTGCCATAAAACTATTCAGGTATGCAGATACTACAATAACTACAGAAGTTTCAGCTATTTATATTTTTCTAATTATAACTTGCTTTCATAAACTAGAACAGCAATTATGTAGTTACAGGTCAAAACAGAAGGAGGAAAGCAATTATGGGACAAAACAGAAGGTGGAATTCAGGCAGGGGGAAATAAAACCCTGAAACAGTAGCATGCACAAAAGGAGGCAAATAAAGAGAGTGGTTTGGTTACTAAGCTAAAACTTTATTTAGCAAATCCCAGCTCGCTATGTGATGCTAGTCTGAATGTAATAAATTAGGTACCGCAGTACTGAACTCAGCCCCTGATAACAATAATCAACTGCAATTCAAACTTTTTTTCCCCTCACTGCTCTACACAATTTAGGTTTGGGTGTTACCTAGTATACATTAATTTCAAATTCAGTTTAAAGCCTCTGATGCTTTGCACAAGATGGATTAACTTGATTTTAAATTTATTGTTACATCAATACATGAAGTACCTGAAAAAATTCAAGCACTTGAACTTTGTTACTTAAATCTCCAGAAGCCAAATAAAGCCTATCTTATATATATCCATTTAGCTGTAGCTGTTGTGAAGTCTTCAAAATAACACAGTATGCAGCACTGACAGCTTTGATGGTAATAAATACTGGATTTTAAAAAACATGAAAAACCAAGCCACACTCAGTTATTTTGTCAAAAATACTAGTCTCTGTGTTAATTGCAAGGTTTCAGGTGACAATCAGCTAGCAGGCTCTGCTGATTGAGATGAATCTTTTAATGATAGCTTAGGTGATTATATTCAATCTATATTTACAGATTGCTTAAGCTGCTTGATTGAAGAAATTACTGATGAAAAACTTGTAACTGAGGTTGGGATTGTTTCCTAGGAACAAGAATGACACTGGGCAGCAAACAAAATCTGCAACTCTGCTTCTACTCCTTCTATGGCAGTACTGCAGGCTCAGCCATCGACTGGCAGCAGGCTGCAAGTCTGCCCATCATGAGCAAGTCAAGAACCATTCACATGAACTGTTAAGTGCTAAAAGACCACAACTGCATCAGCTTTGAAAATGAAAGTATACTCAACCAAAACTCCCACTGTATTTAAAAATCATGGGTATTTAGAATTATTTTGCTTTATTGAAAGCTTCTAAGTTAGGGAATACTGTTCGTATCCATTGAAAATCTTGTTTTCTAGATGTTGCAAATAGTAAAAAGCTTTTGCAGATATAGTAAGGTCAACAGGACTGATCTGCAAATGTCCTTTATGTCCATTCACGCTTAATTTTTGCCATGATATTCTATCAATGATAATTTATTCTATAATTTCTTCATGGGCCTGCCAGCTGCCCCTAACTCTCTTTTCTGGCACATGAACAATTCAAGCAAATGGGTTTTTTTTTGTATATTAGTTTCTTTTTGAACTGATCAGAGGTAAAAACTATACTTTTTCCAGAAGTTTTGGAAGACTTCCCAAATAAGGTTTAAGGAAGTCAACATTCAGGAAAATATTCATTCAGATTGCACAACAAAACAATTCCCACTTATTCCCTGCAATAAGAATTAATGAACGTAGCTCCTACAGTTATAAAATATCATGAAAGATACACATCTCATGTGCTTGGTCATATGATTAACATACATGGCCATTACAATCTCTCACCTAAACCAGTGTGCAGTACCTCCACTTTTCTCTTCAGGCTGTAACACTGCTTTACCAGGTAGCTCACTCCGAAGCATCACATCTGAACACAAGTTCTGGCAAGCCCTTTAGATACGGCTAAAGCAAACATTCCTGGATGTAAGAAAGATTTATTGTTCATTAATTCATTACTCAGTTTACAATGATATCTGTGTTGTTCTCCCATGGATAGGCTGCTAATATTGCCACAATGTCATTAAAAACACCGAAATTTGTCAACAGTGTAAAAGAAAGATATTTGCATTGTTCTCCACACGTAGGGGATGGCAGGCCTGAAGATGTGATTGCATAAAGGGAAAGGTTGTGCCTAGTGTGGCAATCTCATGTATTGTCAAAGCAAATACAATCTATTCAATTGCATTGGTACGAGAGAAGAACACTTAGCTTGTAACTCTGTGGTGCTTCAGCATAAAACCACTATGTTGTTACTCATTCACTGTTAAGTCATGTGCCTTTGTAACATTCTGGGTAACAAACACTTACTACTATGGAAATTCAATAGATGGGAACTTAAGAAACCTCACTGATAGAAGATTCTTGATGTCAGAAATCTACAAGCTAAACTACAGCTTAAGGGCCTGTCAGCTTCCTAGCATTAGGAGTTACTGATTTTATGCATCCCCACTAACAGAAACGTGTACAGATGTGCAATACCTACAAAGTTAGAAAGCAGCACCTGATGCAAAAGTACTCAGGTCTTCATAAAGCTTAAAATGTTGGACTCTGGTGCCTAAGACTTTTGGATTTTCCCAAGGGCAACTTTTCCCTTTCTAAGTATGGAGCACTCTAATCTTTGCATACTGAGACTAAAGGCTTCTGTAGTTCTGTATTGTTCAGTGATTTTTGTTATTCACTGTGAGAAATGCTTTAGAGGCACTTATATGAGATGGTCTATTATATGACCAGATTGCCTCAACTTCTAGGACGCATTTGAAGTTCTTCCCAAATGCTAAGCCTGGAAAAATCAGAGCTACAAAGTAGAACATAATGGTTAAGTTCGACACTGATTGGCATACTATGAATAGCTAAGACTGATCAAAGGTACATAGATGACAATTATAGATGACTGTTGGAATATTTATCTGGCATTAGCACTTACATTTGTCATAGTGGGGCACTACATTATTGTTATACAACTTCATGCAAGATCAAACTTCTATTCTCAACTCTGAAAGAGACTTGATTTTTCAAATTAAGTTACAGGGTTATAGCTCTATTCTTGAATGTGACCAGAGATGTTATCTTAGCTCTGCCGAGCATATTGGCATTTGTCTCTTGCCTACACCTCTTTGTGATTCAGTAGACAGCCCTGTGACAGAACTCCCTGAGAGCCCAATAGAGTAGTCTGTCCAAAACAGTGCTATTAACACAAAGCACATCTCACAGTGACTTTCAATTAAATAGCCAGTCAAGGAGATCAAATTCATGGTGCTCACATTTTCATAAAGCATTGTATGAACAGCAGTTGCTCTGAAGTATGAGATCTAAGCTGTAAAGCCTCCTCAGTGAGAAGGAATTCAAATTCACATTTTCACAAAGAGAAGGCCAGCAGAAAAAAGGTGGTATGGAGACTGCGCTTTCCCATCCTGAAGATGGGAAACCTATGGCAGATAATTAAATATTTACATGACAGAAGAGAACAGGGGGAACATGACAATAAGCCTGTTAATAATACTCCCTGAAGTAGTGGAAGTCCTGGATTCAAATCCTGATTTCTCATGTCTCTTACTGAATTTTATTGGGGAGAAATAGTAAGATGGGCATCTAGCTTGATGAAAACTGCAAAGAGACAGGCACCTTACTTCAGTCTGCAGAAAAATTCTGAAGCCTTCTTTTGCCAATCTAAGTAAGTGCTGCCACCAGCTGGATAATTTCCAGTGCCCTACTACGTATTCCTGCAGCCTACCTTGTGTTGGTATTAGCAGCTGGATAGCTGTATGGTAAAACAGAAAAGCTTGATTGCTCATGCTCTGAAAAAAGAGATTAGTGTTCAGCCAGCCCAGAAAACTGATCCATTTTGTGGAGCTGCATAATCACAAGAACCAACTGCATAACTGAAGAGAGAATGCATACTGGAGGATGTGGGTAGTACCATCCCTTTCACAGCAGCAAAATCTTCATCCACCTGAGACCATACTCCAGAGATGGACAAAGCTTAAAACACAACTTTGTCTTCAGCACTTCACTATTAGTTAATTATTATTTGTTCAGTATAGTTGCTTTTTGTGGATTTTATTACCACTGCTGTCACTATGAGCCTAGCAGCTCAATTCAGAAGAACGAGGATGGTACTACATACATACTTGAGGCCTTTGATGCATTCTCCCCCAGCAAACAGCTGCAGTCAAATTGCTCTGGAGCTGTTACTGTTCTTTGATCAGAAGTTATGAACCGCACAGCACAGACACTGGAATGAGGTGCAGCAGTGCAAGTCTGCTATTTGCAGTGCAAAGTCTGGATGGAGGTCAGAGAGGTTAAACTGCTGGATCTGCCACGAAGCTGTCTGGGTGAATGCACACACCCTCATCTGCCCGTCCTGGTACAGGAGCAGTAACCTCCAGCAAACAGATACAGTGGGCAAGGACAAGCAGCACTGCAGAAATCAGTTAAAGGCCTTTAACATCCTTAAGCCCATGTAGCAAAGTGATGTTACCCTCTAAACGCTTATTCTGCATGGCTAGCACTTTCACTAAGCAGTAACAAAAATTGTCATAACTCTTGCTGGAAAGTGAGATCACAGGACTTTTCATGTTGACAGATTCATAAAAATGGGTACAGATTGAATTTAAATAGTTAATTTTGTTAACACTGCAGCCAATGTAATTTATTTTCTACTTTATAATAGCCTTCAGTAACAACCAACATAGGAAAACACACTTGACTGCATATGAATTAGACCTGTTTATAATACTATTTACATTCAGCTTTTAATCTATAATGCTTTACTTCATCTATTACTATAAATCCTTCAGAAAAAAAAAATCTTACAGAGATAAAGAAATGATTATGCAACAAAAGCAGGAAACTGTCATTTCTATGTTGCTCCCTAACGCTCAGGAAAAGTGCTGCAGATAAAAATACTAACTTATGGGAAATTTCAGTTCCTTTATACTCCTCTATGTATTAGCCTGCCAAACCAACCTTCATCCTTACAGATGATCTATGATAATTTGCCTTGGAATTTTTCTCGTAACAATGAACATCCAGGAGCAGTACTAAGCTAGCAGCACAACCATTTTTATTTTCAAATAGCCTGTCACATTGTATTTAATAACCACATATACCATCAAGCATCTACTTAGGAACAATAAGCATTCATGACCTAGCTAAGTACAATCCTAAATCTGTAGATTTAGGATACTGGAATCTACTGTGATACTGCTTCTCAGTTTGAGGAACTCCTCCCTCAACTCTCAAAAATACAACTTCTGTAGCCAGCATTTAAGTCATTAACTTGTTATTGGTTAATTCAGGACAATACACTATTATCTATTATTTTTTGTATTTACAAACACAAAACCCCCCTGAAGTCCCCCCTCTCCCCCTCCCTCCAAAAAAGGTAGACAGTAGCCTTCTCAAACATCAAGAAAAATTACTAACTCCTTGAGGAATTATGCCACATTTAAGAGGTCTTAATATCCAGAACTTGGATCCTGCCTGCCAAATGCTACTTGGCAAAATAATAATCCAAGACAGTCTACATCATGCATGAAATAGACTTCAGAAAGAAAATTAACCAACAATCGGACCTGGATGGGTATAGTCAGAATGTGTCAAGAAAGCTGTTGTAATGACACAGGTCTTCTGATAGCAACAAGAAAGCAAATTAATATGGAGAAAGTGTTTATAAAACAACAAACTACACATTTGAAGAAGGTATAAAGTACCGTTAATGGCAGGAGAACAGGAAAGAAAACCACCAGTATTCTTCTGATTTCGGAGGTGGGAGGTAGGAAAAGGAGCATGCCTATAAATGGAAGAACACTTTAGACAGACCAGAGAGTACTTCAAAAATTGCTAGTTTGTAGCAAGTATAGCAATCTATCTATTTGATTTGGAGGTGATTTTGTGAAATTTGTGTGAAATGGCTTCAGCAGTATGTGATAGTAGCCCTTAAAAAAGCCATCCTAAAATCTACTTCAAGCCTCAGATGAAATTACTTTTGAATGGGGCAGAGTGAGGGGCAGGAAGGGGTGCAGGAGAACTTTGGTGACAAGTGAAAACAACTTGCTGAAAAACCTTGTTTATCCTGCAAGGCTGAAGAAAATCTAATTTGTCAAGGTCCTGTGCAACAACAGAGAACCTATACAGCAATTTAAGTGAAGGCTATAAGTAAAATGAATGTGGTAATATAGCCTGGGAAATTAACATGAAGGCAAACATTCTTCAGACATCCAAACAATAAAACATCCAGATCCTAAAACTCTATACAAGAGAAATTACTTAGTCTATATTTCCCATTTCAGTTTTGCAATTACAAGCTGATCTAATATTATAGTTGCTTAATATAATATTATGAAATACTACTGTAACATGTAAATGTCTATAAGTAAATACGTAATTTCATTTCTTTTACAAGAAATTAATCAGTAGGGGAAAAAAATTTACAAAAATCTGTCAGTGTTTGACAAAAAGCTCATCTGGAACAGACCATATACAGTTGTGAATTCAAGTTACTGAACCTCCAACAGAGAAGTATCTTAAACATTTTCATCTTGTAACCACAAAACCAAAAAATTAAAGTGTCAAAGTCAGAGTATCACAGTGCATTTTTCCTGTTCAGTTATCCTGACATTCTACAAAGACTAAATACAGTCCGTAAATGCAGCCAAGGATCAGACTTAACAGTGGACACTCACTCACAAGAAGCCTTTCTCCTGTTGGGAGGGTTAGGTTCTACACAATCTCTCTATGCTCGTTTTGGAAAAGTAACAACTTCAGGTTCTTCCCATCTGTACATAAGAATATTCAAATAAACCAAGGCCACTGGATTTCTTGCTAAACTGAATTTCTTATTCTTTAGGATATTTAAATGACAAATGCTAAGAAAGTAGAAATATAAAATGTAACCCAATTTCACAAATACATTCAAGTGGCAGAGCTCACTGCTTTTTATATTTCACACAACACCAGCAATCAAAATAATAATTTAGTAATAAACAGAATTAGGGCCAAAATGTATTTTGGAGTCTGCCTGGCAAGTATGCAAAGGGTAAAAAGGAGAAACTTCCTGTTCGCCTAACACATGAAAATTTTTTCCATGCAGAGCTTAAAATCCCCATTTCTAACCAATAAAACCCCCTGACATTTACAGTACAATTGTTTTTGTAACACTCTACCTGGGAAAAGTATAATCAAACACTTTTCTTTAGAAGATTCTTCCCTATCCTATTAGGAAAGAAAAAAGTCAGCAGTAACAGGAATTCCCTGAACAACTGGCACACTTTGAAGTTGCTATTACTTTTATTTCACAGACCACCACCTGTCACTGTAAACCTATCAGTTAATCACCCCAAAAGAGCACTGCACCAGCAGGTGTATCTACCTATGTCAATTCCAACTGTCATGGGAAAAAAATGAAGAAAATGAAAACACAGCTAATACTGTTAAATGTGCAAACATCTAAAAATGTTTGCTGAATCAGCAGCTTAAACAATAACAACAAAACTAGTCATAAGATCCTGAGATTCTGCCACATCTGCTTCATGGTCATTTCAGCAACGTTCCTTTGCTGTACATTTAATGGAACTTACGTGGAGGGACGAACAGACCCCCCCCAGTAAGAATGTCTGTGGTTTAGTGCTTAATGTGTAACATACTAGTTGTATATAAAAGATAAGAGTAAATTTAACTGTATCACTGATGTTTCCTCACACACACAGACTACAGATAATAGCACTGAAATCCTACACATATTCTCTGTTACAAAACAAGGGTGAAGAGAGTTGTTAATGAGTTACAACAGTCACAGGATAACTAAACCCAAACAACAAATGCTAATAGAAGAATTTCTCAGTTACAAAGCAATCGACACTACTGTTGTTTTTACCCTGTGAAGAGAGAACAGATTCATTCCAGTTTCTATAGCATCACTTGTAGATTCCATCTGAAAGACCAACCTTGAATTCTCTGAAAATCTGAATTATTTCCAATTGAGGCAGTTACAGATGAAGGGACATATTTCAGTGGTAACCTATAAATGGTGAAGTGACAGGGAAATTTTCTTCAGTAAGTGCATATAAAATATTGTCAGGGTTCATACAGATTGCTTTAATAAAGAACAATTCAGTGCCATGCAAAAACAGGGCATAGTTTGCTTTATTAGTCAGACCATTGAGCTAAGATTCTTTTTCTGTCTACATTAGATGAAGCAATAATTTGGTAAGAAGTTTTAGAAATAGAAACAAAGCAGGCTAGCTAGAAGCTAATGAACTTAAAACACAGTTGACCTTAAAAAAGACCCACAACTTTAAAGACAGAATGCATTCAACTGTACCAATAACTTGCAAATGCTCATATTCTGTATAGTGGGGTTTTTTGCTTTCTATAGTAAAAGTTGGATAGTAAAAACTTAAAAATACAAAATTCCTTAAAACTAGAAAGATTTTTTTTTCTGCAACCCCAGCAGAAACTGTCAGAGTTTTTGCTTACTTCTCACAAGGATTTGTACTTGTAAAAACCTTTCTTAAAAAATTCATGTGTCTACTAAGCATAACAGAACAGCACTACTACTAACAACCTTTGAAGAAATATCTTTAATACGAAATATTAAGCACATTATTTTTTCAATTCAGAATTCTGTCCGTAACATCAGAATGGCACATTTATAATTATAATATAAAATATTGTAAAACTAACAATATTTTAAAATAATTTATACCAACTAACCCTTTCATTTATGATAATTCAGAAATCAACCTACATTATTAAACCACATGTATTAGTGCGTATGTCTCATGGAGAAAAGTAATTTTGTTCTCATGTACAGATGAGCTGACTATGCAGTAACTTAGAACTGTCACAGTGACTCCAGATACGCTGTTATACAGCCCTCATGATCTTTCAGCACAGGCACTCATAACCTCTAGTGGCATACACTAGCTAGAAGAGAGTGGCATAAGCACACTAGAAAGCCATGGATGTTCCCAACATTTTTAAAAAATGAATCCTCATGGATTTAGCTGCAACAGTTTGTGACATTACCACTCAGCTGCCAGTACTGAACCTCCTATGTTCACAATCCACAATGCTATCTTCAAAGTAACAATCACTGGGATTTTATTAATCTATTTGCACTTGACTGCCTGAGTTATCTGAAGATACAGCAGCCATGGCAGAAGGGTTATAGGTAGGACAGGTAGAAAACTTATCTCAAGACACTACAGATACATTCAGCAAGAGCTTCTTTGATGAAAGCTTGTTGTGGCCTAAGGTGAACTCTCTGCTACAGGACACTCTAAAGAACCAGTGACAGAAGTGAATCCTCCAAATAAATTACTTTGTTGACGAAGTTCAACAGCAGGCCATTAAAGATGGCTATTCTATTTTGAATACTTTTTTCCAGCTTTTAAAGATACCAACTTGGAACATAAGGCAACAATCATTCTAAGGTACAGCACATAAGCATCTAAACATCCTTATTTATAAATGATACATTAAGGTGCACTCTTATTACCCAGTGATTTTATTCAAGTAGACAAAGAATAATTAAAGTGTTTATGACAAGACATGCTCATTTTACTCGCTCCCCTAGCTTTTCCTAGCTCAAGTTTAGCAAAGATACAATCAAATGATCAGCAAGTCACTAAGTTAAGAAAATGATCAAACAAATTTTCAAATACCTATGGAACAATCCTCAAGATGCTGAAGTTCTATTAAAAATGAATCCTAGTAACTCTGGACAGAGAAAGAAAAAGTGACAAAGCCAGCTTTGTTAGCTGTAGGTAACTGTCATGCTCTAGGTATTCAACTGCTCCTTTGCAGGGGAAAATGTGCTACAGGAAAGGGAAAGTGCACAGCACATTAGTGACAAGGAAATCACTGATTAAGATTCATAACTTAACTTCCACTACAACAAAACAGGTGACAGGAAGATTTCCAATTGTCTTCACATCCAGTCAGAGTCAACGCAATACTCCTTGAAGGCTTCTTCATTCTACCAGGAATGTTCGGATGTCCTCTCTAAACATATTCTCAGCTGTTGTGAAGCAAGTTAGAAAGGTCCACAAGGAAATGCTCCTTATCTCTTAAAGCTTTGAAATAGTCTCCACTACTCTTCAACCCCCTTTCCTTGCCTGTCAGCACTTGCCTGCAACTGTCTTTTCAAGAGAAAAGAAAACCTGAACTACATCTTAGAAAGAAATATTCTCAAAATAAGTCTCACGTGTTGAGGCAGAGTCCCTCCTGCTCCCCGCCCTTTATTTCAGATTTCTGCCAAATATGTTTTTAAATGTCAAAATGAAAAGTCCATTTCAACAGTTACTATTCATCACTTTTCACTACTTAGTCCTTACGAAAACAAACAGACTGTAAGAGCCCTTAGACACTTGGAACAACCAGTTTAAAAAGTAACACCTGGGGAACCTCAGCATTTTCCTCCTTTAAGTTTAGATATTATTAGGGCAAAAGAAATTAAATGCAATCTACTACTCGTTCAGTTGGCTGACTTAGCAAAGGGCTAGAAACCATGAAGTGAAACTGAGTGAATCCTGGAATTTTATTACATGCAGCACCTATGAAAGAAGAAAAAAAAAGTTTAATTTGCTACATTTAGGATTGGTGTCTTTGTCATTGTACTTTACCATCTAAAGACCCAGTTACTAATTCTACTACAATGGTGTAATTATTCTTTTACAATCTGTTTAACCCAAGACATCTTGAAAGTATTTAATTTTTAAGTAAAAATACAGTGCTACTGTCTGCTGCAGTGCAATTAATGCCCTTATAATACAATTCAAAACAGTAACGTAAGTTAGGAAAATATCTCTCTCTCTTTCAGTCCTGATTAACTTAATGAGTTCCTCCAACACTAATCTCTTAAACACAGAACTATGGGAAATAAGAGATCAAAGAACAGCAATAAGCAGTCTAACTAAACAAGCCATGTTGATTAGCAAATTGTATTTCCTACTGATCTGAAAGTTCACTAATGAGATGCCTGGTACAATGACTGATCTTGGATTGCTTTGAAGCTATGCTTAACATTCGCATTCTCCCTGCCTTATGCCATATCTAGGGGAGGCATAAGCATTCTTTTTTAAAACCTTCAAATTAATCATATACAGTCCAGGAAAACACATGAAGGTTGTAAATATTTTTGATTTTTACTAAGACTTGCATAAATTTTTTGAAAGTCTAAGACATCAAAATGCAGAGGAAAAAATTAAAATATCTCAAGGTCCACACTAGGACACAGTTGGCCTGCTAACCAGCATTAGATATTATGAATGGTCAGCATTGCTGCAGTGTTCGAAGAGTAATTAAAGACTTCTGCTTCAAAATCCACCTTCGGTTTTATACTTCTGTGACCTAGCTAGAGTCAACAAGCTTTGTCTGTTAAGCAAAATACATACCATAACTTCCAGTTGTATTGGCACATATAACAGCACCAAAGAACTTTGGAGCATATTTCTGGATCCTGGAAATGACTTTCTGACAGGCTATCGTTGGATCTGTTCCCATCCTCATATATTCCACAGCTTGATAACTAGAAAAACCAAACCCACACCCAGAGAGTTAGCCATACTCAGGTTATATATTCTAAAATACCATTGAGAGACCTTGATTTCTTTGAATAACGGTAACACATGATAAATAATCTTTAGACGAACTTCATATTGACAATTATTACTTTTCACGTAGAACTTGAGTAATTAGAAACAGGACTAAAAGGGACTGCAAGATGTCATCTATATCATTTGTGATTCTAAGGCAGGACCAAGCCTGGCATAACTCTCCAATCATTTGCAATAGAAGAGACTAAACAACAGATCAGTTAAACTGCAAAAAAGCAGTTAAAGAGTTAGTGGCTTTTATTTTTCATTGCATGATTACGTTTGACATTAAAAGTTCCTGATAATTTTCGAAAAGAAAGATAACTTTTGAAGAAAATTGATCTTTCAGAAAAAACTTAAGTTTCTGAAAACCTCAAAATTGACACATTTTCTTAATTTCATTAATATGAAGGTACAATGTTTTAATCAAGACTCTGAGCCACTTTCAAATTTTCTGCAAGCCAATTAAAAAAAACTTCTCAGTCTAAACGAAAGAGTAATCAAAATGAACTTCCTTTGTATCTACACTATCATTACACAAATGACTATATGGGCATTGCTTGAGATGAATCAGTTGCATTTCCAAAACGTCCTCAGAGGGAAAAGTATGACTTTTGTTGTTGTTTTCTTTCAGAACCTGAAGATTAAGAAGATAACGCATAATATAACTTACAAGCAAACAACACTAGATTTTGTATTGATGAAAGATGCATATGCCAAGACCAACTCTTGTTACACTAAGACTTATCTACAGATAGCGTTAACTATTGATGTTGTCAAAGTACCAGAGAAGACAACTTCCCTTGCATTTTGAGACACCCTATTATCTTTGATTTATTCTAACAATGAAATAGATTCAAGTTATCTAAAGATAACTATCTGAATATAAAGCTATATTTCACAGGAGTTTCTTCAATAATCAAAAACTCAGTAAGTTGTTACTATCTCAAAGAAGGCAGACAGAAAATATTAGCAATTTTGTCCTTTATTTGACACTTCCTTCACTTCTGGTAGGTCAATTTTATTCTTTGTTTTCACGTGGGAATATCTAAATAACATGGAATTAGGAAAGATCTGTATCTACAAGGAATCTGTGATTAACCATCTAGTTCGAGTTGTTTTCTAAAACCTGCTGCGGCCAACAAAATGTTTTAAGCATTACAGCCAAATCCTTCAGACTGCTAAGCTGTAATGTAAGCTTTTATTGATTAACCTCATAGTGGAGCTCAACTCACTACTATTGTTGGTATCTGATACCTCAGCATAATTCATGAAGTTGCCAATTGCCTTGTATTTCAAGACTGGCTTGGAACAGCTTGAAACTCATTGAGGACATCTGTAAATACGCAACAGCTAGTAGGCATTCATAACTGCCAGAGTTTCAGAAAAAGCACCTGAGTAATATGAAGATCACTGCTATATATTCCTTCAAGTATCAGTGCCCATTATGTTCAGCATGGACTACCGTAACTCATTCCTACAGAGACCAACTCACAAGAACGACTGTCAAGACTCAGTGATGAAAACAGCCATATTTTACGCAGGTTGTGGAGGAGAAAGCTGGTCAGTTCTGTTATAAAGCATGAAGGTTGAGAATACACTCATTACCTGCCGCCTGTTTGCTCACAGCTTGGCAGCATTAAGCGATCTGTCATCAAGATATTTAAGAAATCACTTTAAGACAGATGATAAGGATGACTTGATTCTGCTACTATTCTTTCCCCCTTCCATTCCTTCCTTTACTACCACTTCAGCAGCCACTAAGTCAGACTGTCTTTTTAATCAATTACTTCATTTGCTGAGTTCTCATTTTGCTAGAGAAAGCTAGCAAAGTCTGCCCTAAGGACAAACCTAGGTAAGAAGCGCATCATGATGTCACCATCCCCAGTGGCTGCAGCTCCTCCAGCTGTACTGTCTGCATAGGATCCAGCTCCAGCTATCGGAGAATCTCCTACACGGCTGTAGTGAACAATGGAAAAAAAAAACAACACAAAAAACAAGAACTGGAAACGATAGAAAACTGTAATTTACTAATCCCAGTGAGACTGCATTAATGCAATAGCTCTTGGCCTGACACTGGCAAGTTCTTATGACTTGGACACACTTTTAACTTTGTCAACCGTACTGCCGCCACCTGGGTTAGCGTTAAACCCACAGGAGAACAGAACAGGTAAAGAGGTCACTCCACTGTAGTCAGAAGTCTTAAAACTACCAATAAAAGTGATCTGTAAAACCTGACTGATCTGAGGCTTAATCCACCTCCAATGCACAACTGTTTGTTGTTATACTGACTATAGTTAGGACAGTAAGGTTTAGCCAGTGGGCAACAGTAAGCAGCTGGGGACATTAGTATGTTCAGCAACTTGTTGCTAAATCCAGAAGTTGTTTGACTTGGTTGACGGATAAGATTCCTAAGTGGGTAGAAAAAAGTCCCAAAACCAAAATACAGGCCTGGGGCTCTGATTCTACATACGTTTCTTTGGAGACTGTGCACCTCTCCAAAATGCTTATCTCTCTCTGGTGCCTTGCCTTACAAGCTGCCTCATAACTGTGCCAGTCTCTCTGTAGGGTGAATTAAGCGAGCTGAAAAACAAGCATTCCCTCCAACAAACACAAATCATCTTGCACCTGAATCAGTTTCTCAGCTTTAGGATTTATGGCAGTGCCCAGAAATAAGCAAGGCCATTTTGTAAGCATCGCAGTCCAAACCATATAACCTTTAGATAAGCTTAACATAGGAAATGAGGAAGGGAAAAAAGCTCTACTGTAAAACCAGAGATACTAACCCTGGAATTTTGTGGACTGCACCATTAGTAGATGTCCCAGAAGCAACGGTTCCACTCCCACCAATTACAACCATACCTAGAATTTTCAACAGCGATGAAACATATTCAGAAACACTCCTAACGAATTTATTAAATTGGCACTGTAGTTATCAAGCAGAACCACAATACCCAGAGTATTCAAATTACTGATATCCTAAAATACAGAAAAGTCATACTCTTAAAGAAAACAAGTTCTTTTTAAAACACATTTGGAAACTTTTTGGATGTATTACAAGAGCTCAAAAAGGAATCTGAAACAGTGAGTGCTACACTGTTCAGAGCTGTATGTTACTGCTGCTCAAGCAGTCACTGTTTCCTGATATACACTTGTATTAACCAGTAGAGAACAAGTACCTGGTGTCACCACATCCTTCACCACCACCATCAGAACAACAAAGTTTCGAAATTATAAATGGTGCTTGAGGGAGATTTAAAAAAAATAGTCAGAAGGATGAGCTTAGATTTGGCAGAAGGTGGCATACTGTCTACCAAAGTAACAAGAATTACATGACAGGCAATCAAATGTGTGGATAAGCCTATCCCTTGCTAATGTTGTGCTGATAAGGAAGCCACTGCCTCACATTAGAGGAGCTTAGACTGCCACTGGGTACAGGATTTTCCATCAGCTGCTTCTGCACAGAGTAAGACTTCACCTCTTTAAGAGAGGACAGAAACTGCTGTTAGCATCAAAGTGAGACGCAAGAGGCAGAATTCAAAGAGCTGAATTTTGGTTCTCTGACCTCACTAAGCAGCACCTCCTTCTCATAGAAAAGTTTCCTGACCAGTAGAAGCTAAAAGCATAGAGGCACTGACTCTATGGCCACCGTTAGCCTCTGCAAAAAAGACTGGAAGGGCATCAGTTCCCACCAACTTCCTAAATGCTTTCTGAATGAAGACTCTTCTCAGAATGTGTTAGTCAAGGAGCCACTTCATATATAAAACAACAGGATGGGAGAACTTGAAGTACAAATATAAGCACCATGCTTTACTATGAAACAGTTTAGGACTACTTAATGATACATCATATCCTGAATTGTGTTTAGCAGACTCCTCTCTCATCCTAACACTCCACAATGTCTAAGTTTTCCAGCACATACTGAGGATTGTATATCCCAGTAAAGAAAGCTACCTACCAGCTTAAGAATTTGGTAGGATACCTGACTTCTGCAGAACATTAATTGGTTATTAGTAGGGTGGACTGGAAACAAAGAAGAAAGATTCACACCTGAAATAACTTGTTAATTTTTGGTATTGCGAATACTGTCAGGCAAAAGTTCTGAATCGCTAAACTGAGAAAAATCCAGACTAAAACATGAAGTGCAAGTTTCAAGACTCCAATGTACAAAGCTTTGAAATACATAAATCTGTAACTGCTCCAGTCCTTTGTGTGATCTCCTCATTAATCAGCTTATAGGCTTCGCAATTAATTGTCCTCAATCAGATAACTCTTAGAAGTTTTGTGGACTACTACTGCTAACCTGTTTTAAGCATACTAGTTTCTGTAGAAATTTATTGATTTAATCAAAAGCCAGAATACAAGAAAAATGAAAGCAACCTTTTTTTATAAGTTTAAGCCTGTTCGGCAAACATTGCTTTTGGTTGGCAAGAGGACTTAACTGTTTACTCATTTCTTCCACTACCACGAAGCCTTTTAAGTTAGTCTGACCACTACAGGGGAGACTTGACCTAAGTTAACCATAATCAAGATAAAAATAATTATTTTTAACCTTGATCACTTTTCTAAGCATCCATAGCTGCCTAAGCAATTATCCAAGGCATCTACGGGAAAAACAGTAGGGCAATGAACAAAAGCTAAGGGCAAAAAATGAAGCAAGTGGCTGTGCAGTCAGTGCACTGGAAAAAACCAAATCAAAACCAAATCTTACTTTTAGGCACTTCATCCTAGCACATAAGTAACAGAATCTTGAAATGACTATAAATAGGAAATAATGCCGGTAAGAAATACTTTTCTTTAAAATCAGTATGACTTAATCTGTAGGGGAATGAGGAAAAAAAAACATCAGCATCAGAGTTACCAAAAATTGTTACCAATAGTATCATGATTATGAACACTTCTCTGTGAGATGGTCTGTTCTTCTTTGTAAGTTACTTTTTCAGGCCGTTTGTATGGTCCACAGGATTTTGAAGAGTCTGGTACCACATTCTGTAATTATTTTGTGATTTGCATGAACAATATATTATGTTTCACTACAGATAAATTTAACAATACTACAATCAATACCTGTAATCTACTACACAATTTTCTGATGCCCAATGCTTAAATTATACAGCTGTACTGAAATCCCACAAGTTGTTTCACTTAAAGACTAACTTCTAGTATTATATGGTAAAAAGTTTCTCCTACTACAAAGTTACACTGTTCAAATTAAAGATTCTCCCAACTGACTTGTCAAAAAAACCCCAACTCATTCTTCAGCAAAATGAAGAAAATTTTCAGCTAAAAAAACAACCAGATGAACTGAGCTTGTTTTACTAATGTGAAGTCAAAGATATTGTCAAGTCAGTATCATAGTCAAGATATTTTTCCCAACTGAAAGACAGAGTATGAATTGAGTTAAAATGGTTCAGTAATGCAGCATTTCATATCCAAGAAACAATGAAGACAGCGTACAAACATGTAGAAAGCTGCAACACCAACCCCAAAACAAACAAAAAAAAGCCGAACAAACCAACCTCACCACAACAGACAAGTTTAACAGACAACCGCACTAACCTGATGCATTTACAGGTCTGCATAAAGCTTCTCTAACAATTTAAGGAGCTTAATTGCTACTCTAAGATTTTCTTTCAGAAATTTATACATGCATCAAGAAAATACATGCATACTTTTTTTAGTTTGAGAAGTTCTGTCCAAA
The DNA here is from genome assembly GCF_000690535.1 of Cariama cristata. Taxonomy (NCBI): domain Eukaryota; kingdom Metazoa; phylum Chordata; class Aves; order Cariamiformes; family Cariamidae; genus Cariama; species Cariama cristata. Next base: position 7,146 of record NW_009599663.1, on the reverse strand, counting down.
TTTAGAGCTAAAAAAAAAGTAATTCCCACACCAATATGCTACTGTAGCAAGGTCAAAATTAGCAGGATCTAAGAAATAAGAGCTAGACACAAACTCTACCTAAGTCTACCAAATGTTTGGAAATTCCAAGTTTGTCCTGTTCAATAAGCAAAACTTTTTTTTTCTTCACATTTAAAGCACAACTTCAATATAAGCTGAAAGGAAGAGGCAATGTTGCATTACTGACTTTCTAAATCCTCCCTTCACCACCACCACTGCTCTGTACCTTCCAGTAGTTTGGCTGACAGCTTTGATTAAGCCACTCCGAATACGCCGAAAGAGATTTTTGGGTAGTTAAATCTTCATAAGGAAACCCCATTCTTACAGCAAACAGGGAGGCTTGAAAAGCAACAACAAAACAAAAAAACCATTAATTTATTCACATTTTAATATATTTTATGATAATGCATTCATGCAATGTTATCTAGAAATCAAGAAATTCTACATTCTCTACAGAGATGAGAGATATATCTTTGTGGAGCAGTATCAGCCATTATAGTGATGTATGACTGCAGTAACAAACTCTCCATTCGCTGGCAATATCACATTTCCTCAATTCACTATAACTATGTTAACACGTGTAAGTTTTACCATTGAAACAGAAACAAATTCAACTCTGTCAATCAACTGGACACAAATAACCCGGAGCAAGAGTGGCCTGGGCAGTGTGTGTCACAGAAATATTTAAATAAATGATACAAATAATAGTGTATTTTCCTTAAAAAGCTAGTCTTTTATGAAATGTAAGTAACATAAAAGCACAACATTTACCATTTAAACACTGATACTTGCAGAAATCAATCCACAAGCTTACACATTACACTTCCTCCTTGCAGCTTCAAAAGTGCCTGCTTCCTTTTTTTAAAAAAAAAAAATTAATACAGTATGTGTCAAGGGAGCAAAAGAAATACCAACACAAGCAATGACAGAATGCTGGACTTCTAAGAATGGCTTTTATCGTTGAGGAAAGGGAAAAGAAAAAAGATCAACTATTCTTTCATCTTCCAGTTGTAGATACGTTTGATATTACCTAGTAACAGATACTGTTGCTAGATTCAGATGCTTGAATTTGTATTACCAATCCTTGATAATAATGTCATTATAATACACAGCTTAACAGCGTTCTCCAGTCCAAGAATTAGGAAAAGCCTTCAATTATTTCTGGACAGCTTTTCTGTGTTTTTCTTAAAAACTGACACAATTAAAGTATCTTTGCACTCAGAGGAAAAGAAAACTGATGCTTCAATTAAACAGATATTTATTTTCCCATTTCTAGAACAAACAGGCAGGTGTCAGGTTTGTGGTTTTTTTTTTTAAATAAGGTAAAATTGTGCTTGTGCGTGTTTGTCAGTCACTCTTTCATGACTTCTGAAGCCCTGTTTCTATTCCAAGAAGCAGAGCTGGTCATTTTTACTCTCTGAACTCTTTACTTGGATTACTGGTCTAAGTATTTCTAGGACAAAAAGAGAAAAGGTCAGGCAAGCTGTGATTATGAAACTTTCCTATCTGTTGGAGACAAACCTGAAAATTTCTTGGCAGATAACCAAAATAATAATTTTTTTCTTCACTTGTAATCATTCTGCACTGAATGTCCCTCACCAGACTCACTTCCACACTGGTATACACGGCCTTTATTGCTAGTTTTCTAAGACTTGTCCTAAAGGAATTAGGCAATGAATGGAGAAAGTAGTTCTTTTAACAGTGCAAGAACTGATCAGTGTGGATACCTGTATCTGTTTGACAAAAGCTATACCACAGGCAAGAAGTAGGACCAAGGAAGTACAGGCTTGCCAGCCTCACCTTGATCACTGAGAAGATGATGGAACAACTAACCCTGGAAACCATTTCTGAGCACATGAAAGACAAGAAGGTGACTGGGAGCAGTCATCATGGCTTCACAAATGGGAAGTCATACTTGATTAGCCTGATAACCACCTACGATGAAACAACTGCTTTGGGAGATGAGGGGAGAGCAGTGGATATTGTCTACCTTGACTTCTGTAAGGCTTTTGACACTGTCTTCCATAAGATCCTCAAAGAGAACTTGATGAAGTATTGGCTGGATGAACAGTGAGGTGGACTACAAACTGGCTAAAGAGCTTAGCTCAGAGAGTGGTGATTGGTGGAATGGAGTCTAGTTGGAGTCAGTAACTACCAGTGTACCAATGGGATCAAAGTTTGGTCCAGTAATGTTCAATATCTTCATTAATGACCTGGGTGATGCGGCAGAGTATATGCATCCTCAGCAAATTTTGCAGATGATACAGAAGTGGCCCTTTCCAGCGGTGCCCAGTGACAGGACAAGAGGCAATGAACACAAACTGAAATGCAGGAGGTTCCCTCTGAACAGCAGGCCACACTTCTACACTCTGAGGGTGACCCAGAGGTTGTGGAGTCTCCCTCCTTAGAGATATTCAAAAGCCATCTGGACATGGTCCCGGGCAAGCAGCTCTAGGTGGCCCTACTTGAGCAGAAGGGCTGAATCAGAAGACATCAAGTCCCTGCCAACCTCAACCATTCTGTGATTCTGTAAAACATCCTCTTCCTTAAGTTATCTACATACCAAAAGTTTTAAAATAACTAAACTTCAATTTTTTTGAGTCAAAGTAAACAGAACTATGAGGACTATTCAGGTGCCATGGCATGCTAACAGATTCCATCAGTGTTTTTAACCTTGAAAACAAAAATTTCATGTTACTTTCATTAAAATTTTACTGCCAGGAACAATGTACTGGGCAAACATTTAAAAATGATCAAATAAACAAAATTAATGTGTGCCACAGCTTCCTTCCTCCATTCTAGTGTCAACCACTCATAGAAATGAAATTTTAGGAGACAGGCAGACTTTCCTGGATTGTATCACTAAATATATTAAAATAAAAGTGCAGTTTAGTTATTGGGAAAAAAAAATAAGAAATAACCTCAGTAATTTTGCATCTTGAATAAAAAAGCCTGCAGAGATCGTATAAATTTATATGAAAAGGTTTTATTATTCTAGCTAGCTTTTCTGCTGAAAATGTAAATATTTTTATTTAGAAAATAAACTGTCTTTTCTCTCACATGCTGATTTGAAGGTTCACGTTCTTCTGAAGTTATAGACCTATTTTCTCTTTATCAATCTTCACCTGGTAAAGACAACTACAGTTTCCTTTATCCAAGTTCCTATTTCCACAGAAAATACATTCCTTTACAAGATATATTATTCTTTCTCAATTTCTCCACTGCTTTGATTCATTCACTAACATTTATCAACATCTCCAATTTTTACTCGGATATATCATCAAGTTTCCTGTCTTTCTTCTGAGCAAGTTCTCACTGACAGCAAGGACCCAGCATAACAGCCTGGTCCATGTGACTCCATTATGCAAAGCGCTACCTTCTTAGACTGGAAAATATATTTTAATTCTTCTGTTTCTTCATTTTCCTTACCTTTTCTGCTTATACTACTGATCAAAAGTTAGAAATATTTTGGTAACTATCAATGATGGGGAAAGGAGTATTATCAGCATTTCTTCCTCCTCTATTTAACACCTGACCAATATCTTTTTCAGCATCACCTGTGAAATCTCTCTTACCAAAGCCTCTTGTAACCTAATCATGGCAAACTGCTTAAATTAAATAGAATCTGCAAATCTCTCTCTTTTCAGACGTGTCAAACACTGTTCTCACCTCCCTCTATTGCCCTATTTTACTTAATCAAAAAACTGCTGTTGCACTTATTTCTCTATCATTCTGTACACATTAATTCCTTCAAGATTCTTTTACCTTTTCTTATCAATTTCAAAGCACTTGACTCACCCTTGATGCTCAGATGTCAATTTCCACACTTATCTCCACGTTTTTTTCTGAGAAGGCACATTTTAAAAGTCCTTACCTGTGAGCTAAGTAACCTTCCACTCACTACTCGTATACCTCCCTGGAATGTACATCTCTTTTGAAACCGGTATTATTCTAACAGCGGCAGCTCCTATTTTAAAAGCTTGACTATTCCTCTAGTTTGCTATCACTCTTTTGTTGTGCTTAGGAGTACAGCCCCTAATGTAACTTTTTGTATTCAAGTTCTCACTAATATTTTTAAACTGTGAAATACAATAATTGTGCTCAATATATACAAAAATAGTCAAAATCAACTGTAGTGTCTATTAATTCTGTCATTCCTTAGAAAAAGTTACACAATGGTTTTAAATGAAATGTTTACATCTAACAGTTTCTATAGTGTCTTGTATCAAATCATCTTTAATACCTTTGATATCAGTGACATTAGCAAAGCCTTGGGATTACAAATTAGTATTTGCAGTTAAATTGGTGGAAAGACCATAAAATTGTATTTTTCTTTTCATGTCCAAATAATGGACTAAAACCTAATTCATACACATGTAGTAAGAGAGTAAACAATTCTGAATTATTTGACTAGATTCATTTGATTGTCAGGAATTCCTTCCACCTATATTAGCGAGATTAATATATGGCAATTTTAATAGGAAATGTTTTAAGAGGGTATGGCTTGGAAATAGTTAAAGAAATAATTACCTGACTCTCCCACTAATAATGTATGCTCAGTGTATTCAATGACCTTTCGTGCTACACCAATTGCATTTTTCACATGTCTGAGATCTGCAACCGCCCCAACTTCCATAGTGTTGCTGGAAACAAATATTTAAAACTTATTAAAAATGCAGGAATAATTGTACGTTTTTTATTAGACAAAATCTGTTCTCATCTAAATTAGAAAGCTTGCTTCTTTCACATATTGCTTTAATTGTTCTATGCCATAGACAGATGGCATCACACTAGTAGGGAAAAACTTGGTACATATATTGTTCCCTTTCACAGGCATGGGGATTGCTCAAGTAACAAGAACTCCATCCACAGTAACATTTTCAGTAGAGTAACTATTTCGTTACATAAACTCATAACATGAACCACATGCTTGCAACTACTTTTTAATCAGGACAACTTTAAAAGGTAAGTATAGAAGATAATTACTCCAGAAGTGAAATATTTATGGAATGAATGGAAATGGAAAGCTTACAGTGCTACAAAGCATCTGCTTTGCAACTGCTATACCTAGAGCTACATTACTGTACTACTTGTAAAGATTCATTAACAAACATGCTTAGCTACTCTGCCACCAATTAGATAAGTATTTTTCCTAGTTCCACAAGTTAACATATAACTTGTCTCATAGTCAGCCCTAAACCAACAAGATCCCTGTAACAATCCTTATATTAAAGTGTGCTAAAAATTACAGGGACCATTCTTTTCTCCATGTAGTTTTCTTACCCATCCATTATCATTGCGTCCAGTGTTGTTTCTCCACTTTCATCTGGGCTTCCTCCATATCCCACACTCCCATCGCACTGGTCAATCTCACACTGACCACAGCCTCTCTCAACTGCATCCAGCTCGGAACCTCCCAACTGTAATACTCTCCAAGCTGTAATCAACACAAATATTTAAATGTCACCAGTGAAAACAGTTTCCACTACTGCTTTAAAGAATGTTTTAAAAGATGGGACACGATGAAAATGCACTGTATAAGTGGATAAAAAAAGTAAACTATAACTTATAGGTAAAATAAAGTCAAAATATAAATATATTCAACAAATGTAAAGCATTACTTTTCTAAATACTGACTTTCTTGCATATCTGATTAGTGCTTCCGACTTAGAAATGAAGCTTTTTTTCCTGACTGAGAAGGTGTTATTTACTAACAATTATCACAACTTCTATATATTAAAGAGCCTCCTCTGCCCAGAACCAACCATAACTTTATCACTGTTTATTTAAAGCCTTTTGGAAGGAGGGAGAGGGGGAAGCAAAACTTTTATCTTGGGGAAAAAAAAAAAGTTATTAACAAGCAGCCCTCAAAACCTTCATATGAGAATATTAAGTGTCCAGCTGCAGAATACAAAGATCTAAATGTACATCAGTAACTACGTAAGAACAAAAAGAAAGTGGAAACGATACACAAGAAATTACAGCTCCACATTCTCTTGTTCAACCCTTAGTCTTCAATTCTTTAGGATCTAGCTCATGGTGCAGTTTTGTAAGACATTACAGATGTGCCAAATGACACAACTTGAATAAACCGGGCCTAAAGGCTTTGCACATATGACATTTCACAAAGCTGGACCTCAGGCAAGATTTTTGAAGATGCCTGAGCTTGCTGTCATTGACAGTGGCAATCCTGCTTCCTCCTCCTTGTGCTGGCTCTGGTGGTCCATCTTCTGCCAGACGCAGCCCAGGGCAGGCAGCCGAAGCACGCAGCCCAGCTCTTTTTGGCAGAAATGAACTATTACACTGTCTCAACCATCTCAAGAAGCCTCATCTTCAAATATACTGCATGCAACTGCAAGAAACAGCCTGCACCAAGGAAAAAGTAAGACTAGTACCCAGCATCCAACTCCACATATGCTTGAGTTTTTAGTAAACGTCAGTGTGAGGACTAGTGCTCCAATTCCTATTCCCTTTATTGCTGTGAGTAGCCTTAACACAAGCTTTCAAAAGCTGCAAAGCAAGGGCCTTGCAGTTTTCATGACTGTATTTCACTTCTGACCTATACGAGGCTTTATAGGTAAACCATTTCACTAGTAAGGCTTCTGTTAACAAGGGGTTATTCACAACTCAACTATGGCAAAATAGTCTGAGTCTTTTAAAATCAGTATCCACACCTAATTTATGCTGCCAAACAAAAACCTGCTTTGACTGTCAATAACACGTCACAAAACAACACAGAGCTCAAGAAACATAACATTCAGAACTATCTAAATCTTTGGGGGCAAGAACAAATCTCAGAAGGGCATCATTAAAAACAAGCCACCATTGCAAACTGCAACCAGCCACAACAGCGTAAACCGTGTTATTAGTAAAATAATGCTTTTAATCTAGCTTTTCCACAGCTAATACGCTCCCGCCCCCCCTTTTTTTTTAAACACATTTTTCCCAACCTTGAAAATTAAACCACTTGCTTGCAGGAGCTCAGGCAACAGCAGGGCTCAGGGGCAGAGCACCATCAATGCACAAGCAACCCCAGGGGCCTGGCCGCTCCCCATACAAAGTTAACCCGGCACCCCGACGCCCGGCCCGGGGCCCAGCTCCTCTCAG
>NW_009599662.1:48267-48599 GCF_000690535.1 Cariama cristata | reverse complement strand
GAATCTCTATATATAAGAGTAAAATGGGTTTATGGGCCTAAGAGCTTTGTTAGCTCAAATCAGAACATCTAAATATTCCTCCTTGTTTAGTAACAGCTTGTAGAAAAAATCAGTTCTGATGTTGATGTTTCACATCTCTTAAACATTTGCAATGGGGTCTTGTAAATTTGCACCTAATTACTTGTTCTGACATGAAAGTGCATGTGAAAGTAGATAATTAAGCTGTTATAAGGAGGTAGCTTATAACACCATTATTATTATCATACTATTATTAATGTATATAGTTGTAAATAATTTATCTGTGTTTTCTCATATTGCGCAGTAACAATTTT
>NW_009599662.1:47948-48246 GCF_000690535.1 Cariama cristata | reverse complement strand
GATTTCAATTTGTCTTTAATGACTTCTTCATGTAGTTAATTTGTTTTCTGCATTCGTTTGTGGTGATTCAACTGCTTTACACCTAGGAATATATATATTTGAAGTGCTATTCTTTAACTACAACTTTCTGATATTCAGAAATTATTTTTACCTGCAGGGAAAAGAGATGGAAGTGAGAGGAAAAGACACTATATGACAAGCTTGGAATCACAGACTGGAATTCTCTGTTGCATGACAAGGGAAAGACTGATACGATCAGCTAGATAATTCTCATGATCCTAATGAAGAGTCAAAGAAA
>NW_009599662.1:41512-47909 GCF_000690535.1 Cariama cristata | reverse complement strand
TTGCAAATCAGTTTAGCATCTGGCCTTTGAAAATTTAATCAGGGAATTACAAGTGTTGGTAAATTAGGGCCCAATCTTGCTGACCTTTAAGTCAATGAGAGTTTTGCTATTGAGTTAATTGGAAGAAGAACTAGGTCTTTTATATTTTAAGGTATCATATGTAACAACATGTTGCAAACAAAATCACAGTTATTCACCATCTGCTTTAAACCTGACTGTTTTCTTGATAAATCATCAAGCAATGTTTTGTTTTGGAGTGGCAACCTTGTTTACACCCTGAATTAAATAAAAAAATTAGTAACATAGCCAAAACCTTCAGTCTCCATAAAAGAACTTAGATATGAAGGCGAACATATCTGTGCTGGTTTTGGGTGGGATAGAGCTAATTTTCTTCATAGTAGCTAGTATGGGGCTATGTTTTGGATTTGTGCTGAACACAGTGTTGATAATACAGGGATGTTCTAGCTGTTCCTGAGAAGTGCTTACACAGAGTCAAGGCCTTTTCTGCTTCTCACCCAACCCCACTAGCGAGTAGGCAGAGGGTGCACAAGAAGTTGGAAGAGGACACAGCTGGACAGCTGACCCCAACTGACCAAAGGGATATTCCATACCATATGATATCATGCTCAACATATAAAGCTAGGGGAAGAAGAAGGAAGGGAGGACGTTTGGAGTTACAGCGTTTTGTCTTTCCAAGTAACCATTACGTGTGATGGAGCCCTGCTTTCCTGAAGATGGCTGAACACCTGCCTGCTGATGGAAAGCAGTGAATGAATTGCTCAGCTTGCATGTACCACTTTTGCTTTACCTATCAAAATGTCTTTATCTCAACCCATGAGTTTTCTCACTTTTACTCTTCTGATTCTCTCCTTCATCCCAGTGTGGGGGGAGTGAGAGAGTGGCTGTGTGGTGCTGAGTTACTGGCTGGGATTAAACCACAGCGATATCTGAAAGAGGTTTGTGAATTATCGCTGGTAGAGACCAGAGAAGGAATGAGTAAAGGGAAAAAAAAATATACATGTTGTCCACCTTTTTCTGTAATCTTGCTTTCCACATGTTCACATAACTTTCAGCTTGATAAAATGTCTTTTCTCTGATGGACTACATGTTATAACAGATTCCAGTAGCTTCCTTAGCCGTGGCATCTAGTGAAACCTTGATTCTGTTACTACCTTTATGTAGGTAAGATTGCAGGTGGGAAATAATGCAGTCTTTACCACTCTTCACAGTCCTACGAGTCAACACTGAAAGGGTAGGTGTATTTTGATCCTCAAGAGACAGCCCATCAGTTAAGAAAGCAGGTGGAGTAGGAGTTTCAGGGGACTTGTTTGCCATGGTGCATAGTTATTAAACACTACTAAATTTGCCTCTTTCTAAATGGAAAACATAAAGCTGGAATTTTAACTGTAAGGATTGTCCTCTTCAAGTTGCACTCTATATATGTGATTGGAGGTCATTAAGGAGCAAATGGTCACTGCTGGAGCAGTCTTCTTCACTGAGCTCAAACTTGAGTTGGAGTGTGTTGTGCTTTCTCATCTGAGGCATCAAATCTGTTGTCTACGACCTGGGTCAGTTCTGAAGATGTAGAATATCATCTCTTCACAATAAAAGGAGCAGTTGTTCTCATAGATGTAATTTACAAGGCAGTTTGTATGTTTAGAGCATATAGTAGGTGCCAACATTGCAACACACCCTTTGGCTATCTCCATTAACTGTGTCTACAAACATAGAAAAAAGGGACATAGGGATGAGGGTCATTTAGATCTACGCATTGCAAGAAGTCAAAATCAGGACAAAATCTTCTTGGCTCTCCAAATTTTGTTGCAGCTTTAAGGAGGGACAGTTTCCCTCCTCCCTTGCAAGCCAATTGTTGATTTTTTGTAATCTAAAGTAAAAGTCCTGTTTGTGGACAGGAGTTTAGATACTGCGTATTCTTTTGACATTCCCTTCAATTGGAGGATTTTTGTAGGAGCCAAATGAATTGAAGCCCAAGTGAATCAACTGTTGAAAAAAACTGTGAAAAAACTGCTTCATAGTTTGTAATCTTTCAAATGAATGCACTGACAAATATCTGGGTTTGAAAGAAAAGAGTCAGAAATGATCTTGCATTTGTTTAGAATTGTACACAATGTGTTAGTGAAAGTAATCAATACCTAATTACTAGTCTATCTCCAAGACCATAGTCCTCTCTATTCTAATGTTTTCCACAAAGATAAACCACTGCATGACCTGATGTATTTGTTTTGACGGCACTGCTTCAAACATGACAATGAATGTCATGCTCCAAGAATAGCCTCCATCCTCCAAAAAAAAAAAAAAACCAGCTACAGCAAAGGTAAAGTTGTAAAGTTGTGGTTAAATACTAAGCATAACTAAATTCAGAAAATCGCCGTTACTCTGTAGTAAGAACGTTCATTCAAAACCAGCTGCTACTCAGAGCCCACATTTGCTTTTTACTCTCTCTAAGGTACTGTGAGACCTCCACTGAAATCTGTGTAACCAAGTACAGTGTTTTGTTCTATGCACTAAATAACCGTGCAATTACAGACTACTTCATATTTTATGTAACATTTAGGTGCACTGGACACAGACCCTTTTGTGGTCTTGTTTCTGGCCAGTGCTTTTACAATTCAGATGCTGTATTGGGTTTACATGGCAAGGTTTCAGTAACAGAGGGGCTACAGGGGTGGCTTCTGTGAGAAGCTGCTGGAAGTTTCCCCCATGTCCAAGAAAGCCAATGCCAGACGGCTCCAAGACGGACTGGCCACTGGCCAAGCCTGAGCCCGTCAGCAATGATGGTAGCGCCTGTGGGATAACAGATTGGAGAGGGGGGAAAAAAACTACACAACTGTAGCAGTAGAGAGGAGTGAGAATATGTGAGAGGACTAGCCATGCAGACCCCCAGGTCAGTGCAGAAGGAGGGGAGGAGGTGCTGTAGGCCCGGAGCAGAGATTCCGCACCAGTCCCTGATGCAGCCCATGATAAGGCCGGCTGTCCCCTGGCAACCCATGGAGGCCCACGCTGGAGCAGATCCCCACCTGCAGCCCTTGGAGGACCCCACGGAGGAGCAGGGGGATGCCCAAAGGAGACTGTGAACCTGTGGTAAGCCCACGCTGGAGCTGGCTCCTGGCAGGACCTGTGACCCTGTGGAGAGAGGAGCCCAGGCTGGAGTGGGTTTGCTGGCTGGGCTTGTGACGCCGTGGAAGAGACTCACGCTGAACCATTTTATGAAGAACTGTAGTCTGTGGGAAGGGCTCACATTGAAGAAATCCATGGAGGACTGTGTCAGGTGGGAGGGACCCCAGGATGGAGCAGAGGAAGAGTATGAGGAGTCCTCCCCCTGAGGAGGAAGGAGCAGCAGAAACAGGTGATGAAGTGACTGCAACCCCATTTCCCCATCGTCCTGTGCTGCTGGCAAGGGAGGAGGTAGAGAATTCGTGAGTAAAGTTAAACCCAGGAAGAAGGGATGGGTGGGGGGAAGGTGCTTTTAAGATTTGGTTTTATTTCTCATTTTCCTTCTCTGATTTGATTGGTAAGAAATTAAACTAATTTCCCCAAGTTAAATCTGTTTTGCCCATGAGGGTAATCGGTGAATGATCTCTCCCTGTCCTTATCTCGACTCATGAGCCTTTTGTTATATTTTCTCTCCCCTGTCCAGCTGAGGAAGGGAGTGATGGAGTGGTTTTAGTGGGCACCTGGTGTCCACGCAGGGTCAACCCACCACAGATGCTGAGCAGTAAGTGCCCTTCTCAGGGGACCTGGTTTATTGCATTGGAAAAGGACGGAAAGTGTTTCTGCTTGTGCATGTGCTTTGAAAGAACTGAGAAATGCAATGGTCAGATTCTGTTTTCAGGAAGTAAAATATCTGAGGGTTCTGTCCTGGACTGATCATCCAGAACCCTGTTGTTATTTGTGTACCACTTACTCAATAACACCATCATACAGTGACAGAAAAGGAGCTGCAGCTATGGACCAGAGGCTGACTGTGTGAGGCACAGTACAAATATAGTTTAAACCAAAAATAAAACTTGCTTCTGCTACTAACTTTGAATTCTGAGAGAAATTTCATAACAAGCCTTAGACCCTGACATAGGTCTTTTCTTGCACCTTTTAAAAAATACTATTATTTTTAAAACTTGTTTTAATGCATTTTGAGAATACACACTACAGGGTACATGAAGATTCATAAAAGAACAGAATTATAGTGTATGTAACTATTTTTTAAACATTTCATTCCTTATTTTCTGTCACAGGATAACATTTACTTAAAGAGGACTTTTGTATGTATTTCATTTCTTTCATACTGTTGCATGCTGTTAAATATTTAGGCAGTGAACACACAGAGGCTTCACAATTCTATAGGTTTTATTCGCGGTTTTATTCGCGTCACCTACAAAAGTTTCCACAGTAAACTCTGGTTTGTTTGATTCCTCTCTAAGCTTTGAATAGTGATTCTGAAGTAACATTTTCACTGTTATGTTTTTAATACTACTGTCAAACTGTTAATAAGCGGTGAAGGGTTTCCAAGGCCTTTGCAGAATTAAGTTCTACCTGAGCAAAGCTAGTGATGGGATACAGATTAATTCCATCTTGCTTTTGTAAATACATCTAGACTCACAAGTCATTCGTTTTGTTGATGAATTTACTGCCCCTAATACGTCCGGAGACAGTCACCTCTAAAGCCAACTTTGAACTTGAGTTTCCATTTTAGGAGTGCAATCACAGTAGTAAGAGCTGCAAGTAATACTTTAACTTAAGCATGTCAGAAAAATGCAGTTGGAGGTTAATCTGTGACAAGGAATCAAGGTGTAAGTATAAATTAACTTGTGCATGCACTGCTGTCATGTAGGTGGTTAAACAGCAGCCAGGCTTTCATAGTTTTCAGCCCAGCTCAAGTCTGTTTTCCGAGAAGCAGCCTGAACACAAGAAATAATTTTAATGAGATACGTAGGCAGATAGCAAAACCCTCCTGAAGTTCATACTTGCCTTTCCTCCAGTCATTATTTTCTCACTACAAAATTTCACATAAAAATCAAACCAGAATGAAGCATTATAACTGGTCTTCCCAAGAGCAATCATTTTTACCATATTCAGAAGATTGAACATGAAGGCTGCATGTAAAATCTACCATAACAACTTTTCCGCAACCTCCAAATACCAAAGGGAAGAAAAAATTTCGGATGTCCTTAGCTGAATCCATGAATAGCAGTGACTTGCCTGTGTATGTAAAAATATGCGTGTAGTTATCTGACGAATTGCAGGGGCAAATCACTAATTTGCAACCTAATCATTATTATTAATATTTGAAACATGAGTCTTTCAACTCTTCTGCTTCCCTGACTTAAATTATCACAGTCTGTGAACTCCCTGCCTTTAAGACAAAAATTGCATAAAGTTTTTGGAGTTACAGTACTTATGAAAGAAGAGCACTGGTGTCTAAATGTGTAAGTGACTAAACTCACATCCAGTGTTAAGCACTGTCAGTATTTTATAAAAAAAATTTATTATTTAACTGAATGGCTGCAGTTGGCTCTATGTGTTCTAAGCCAGTAGCTGAACTGGGCTCTAAGAGCCCTGAATGGCTAGATGTCATGGCAGAAACTGTAATGATATGTGGAAAGTAAAGGATATATAGATATCTAGAATGCATGAACATAGAGTTCACAAGTATATTGGGTTAGAAACAAAAACAAGAGAGAGGAAAAGAGATTAATTAAACATCTAGATACATGAGACATAAATGGCAGGTAATAAGACAGTATCAGGGACCAGATGTCTCTAAAATAATAACAATAAATAAATAAATAAATGAGGAGAAGGGTCTTGTCATACATCCTGGATGTAGTTAAGGTCTGATCTAGAGTTCTAGGGACCTGGGGATATGCATATGTGGATCAAGAGATGAAGGGTACGCATTTGCCTGCTAGTGAACTTCAGTCCGTATCAGCTGGAGAGGACTAATGTCTTTGTGTGGGTACCAGTAAAGATAACATTCTCTACTTCTGTCAATTTTTTTGGCCTGCTCTGTATATGGTGAGGGGTGTGTGTGTATATCTGCGTGTGTGTTTGTATCTGCAGCTGTAGAATGTATGCTCAGCCTTGCTACTGTTTGGATCCACAAAAAAAGAACAGCAACAAACACTGTGGAGGAGAAACCACCTGGGTATTAAAATCTGCTGGATTCAGCTTCCCTCAACAGATATATGTAAGAAGTATACGATGATAGTAAGAAGGTGACCTTTTCCATCATACTCTTATACCTCTCCAAATGTTGAACATGAAGTAGACACTAGTCCTGGCTGTTGTTCTTCAACACCCTCCTGCAAGAGTCTCAGAACAAGAAAAGGGTCTGTGTTGTCCTCAGAGTCACTACTCTCTCAGCGCAATGATTCTTTTC
>NW_009599662.1:21406-41492 GCF_000690535.1 Cariama cristata | reverse complement strand
TTTCTGCAAGAAATAATGTGAAGGAAATCTAAGGCACCTTATTCTGGGTATTCTTACTGGAAAGACTGAATTCAGATATTCAGCTTTGATACTGGGTAACAGCCATAAATATATGCATTCAGTGTTCTTTCTTCCCTCTCTTCCACATACCCCCAACAAAACAAAACAAAAGAAGAAAAATCTCTATCATATTTTAGTCAAAGACAGTCTGTTTGTTCTTGAACTAACTTCTCCTCTTCACAGAGTAACTCAATAGATTGTAAACAAGTGATTTATTTTGTCAAGAATTGCAGCTCATGTTTACATGGATCATGGAAGAGATCCAATTGTTTAAGCCCTTCAGCATCATTCCAGACTTTGATCTTTTCTCCCTTATTTACATGCACTCATTAACAATTATACTGCATTTTGTTTTATGTGAAAAGAGGAACACTGTCTTGTAGGCTCCCTTACTTATTTCTAGCCCTCCTGAAGGGCTGTATCATGTAAAGTGTGAAGCAATTTGAACTCCCATTGGAGTGTCTTAGTATCTTGCAAGATACATTTAGAAATGAGCAATCTTTTCTACGCAGAAGAAAAAATGGGATTTAAGAGTTCTGTTTTTCATTTCTGATATACTTTTTTTATAACTGCACTTTCCCCTGGTACTCAATTTATTTTGTACTTTATTCACTTGACTTAATCATTTTCAGCAGCAATTATGAAAACTCTCTCCTCCTTGCATCTTATCATCTGATCTCCCATTCTTCTTTTTCTTTAGTTCAGTGTTAGCAGATCAAATGAGAGGCTTTTCCTCTTACAAATACCTACAATATTTGCCTCTTTATTTTAACACAATATTCTATCAACTTTATTATGAAATCTTTTTATCTTTTGTTTGATGGAAACAGAAGGCTTCAGAGTATCTTGCTATGTAATTGAATAGAAATCTCCTGTCATCCAGCTCTTAAATGTGAAGTTTCTGCTATTGTACATTTTCCATTGAATTTTCCATTAAACCTTTTTTATTTGTCACCAAGTCTTTACATTATCAGTTTTAGAATGATTTTGTCTGCAAAAGCCAGATGAGCAAAACAAGCCAGTTTGTTTATGCTTGAATTATTTTTTTTCTGCTAACTTGTAAAACTGAGTTATGTCTAATTCTAAACAATTGGTGATGATTTTTAACAGCCTTTTTAACAGGCAAAGCTATTGCCGTGTATTTTCACAGTAGTTATGAGCTGACCCCAGCCAATGTGGAATATCCCTTTGTCCAATTCGGGTCAACTGTCCAAGTTGTGTCCCTCCCAATTTCTTCCTCACCCCCAGCCTACTCACTCTGGGGAGAAGAGTGGGAAAAAGAGAAAGTGTTGAGGCTGTGAAAGCATTGTTGAACAATAATCAAAACACTGATGTGTTACCAACACTGATTTGGGCCATAAATCTAAAACATAGGACCATACGGACCACTATGAAGAAAGTTAATTCCATGTCAGCCAGATCCAGTACAGCAGTCTGCATAGTAGTAAGTCTCTAAGAAACAGATCTGAATGAGCTGTATTTCAAATAATTACGTTTGTGAGCTGCAGACTGGCTGAATGTACTGTGTATCCTGCTGTTCAGAAGAGTTCTGAATGACCTCTGTAGTACACAAGAGGGAAATCTACTTGAAAATCTTTTAACTGCTAAAAGAACATGAATTAAGTCCTCTGCGTTACATATTCCCTCTCATTCAGAATAAAAAGACAAGCTATAAATTGCAGGATTATTACTACTGAAATTACTACCAGTTAGACATAAGTTGGTCTAACTTGTTTGATGGGTGGTGTACAACTTTCCTCTAGACCATATTACATAGATACCTTGTCTACGAGGTGTAGCTCTGTGTGTCTGTGCCCTGCTGGTCTCAGTAGCCTTCTGTTGTCTACTGCACCACATTGCTTGAAGATCTCTCACTCCTTTGGAGCATTTTGCCATCTGGTCCTGAATTACACCACTTTCTCATTTCCATGTAGGCTAAGTTGCTCCCTGAGCAAGCATTATTTCCCCCTCCTAGAAAAGGTTTCATAGTTTGCTTTGGTAACTATGGTACAGTATTCATTGCAGGCATGAGTCTGATCAGTGAAGCAGTAACCAGGTCTGTGCTGGACCTTTATAATCCTGCAGCACAGCTAGCAGAACACATATGACTGCTGCTCCTAGCCGAGTTCATACTGAAGCACACAAGGTGTGCTCACTTAGTTTGGTCTCCTGGGAGGGTTATGACCTCCAGCAGAAAGATGGCATTGAATAACTGAAGAAGGTAATTTCTTTAACCTCATCAGTTAGATTCAGAAGAGAAAGACTAAGAGTAGTCATAAATTATAAGCTGCCTTGGATAATGATAGTGTTTAGCACCTTGCACAAAAGGCTCTGAGACTTCTCAGCATCTTCACAATAAATGACTTAATAAATAGCTAAACTTTGACTTCATGTATGGGCTCTGTTTTAAGCAGGGAGCGGAGTGTTAAGTCCCTGTGTTTCCTGATCTTTTCAATATTGTCTTGAATGCACCCTTTTGGCCTTTTCTTCTTTTGCTACTATGCTAGAAGCTCTGTTATAAGAAGGTCAACAAACAGCTGCTTTTAAAAAGATGAGTGGAGTGCAGATCTAGAGAGGAGCTGAGGAGGGCATCCTAGGAGCAGAAGCGCCTCTGCCCTAAGATGGAGCCTGCCATTGCTGTAACTTTCTGCTAGCTGATTCATGGAGCAGCATTAAAGGTTATGGCAGTCAGTAAATAACCTGTCAAACTCCTACTGCTTCCCTTACCCAATTCAAAGGATTCATCAATCTCTGTATTCACTTGTACTGCACATCTGGATTGCTTATTGATGATCTGGATCCTGTTCATCAGTTTCTTGCTCATTTAATGCCTCTATAATCACCTCAAGCCTGTGTAAACCTTTTCAGAACCACTGAGGTGTAAAATATCTTCCCTTTGGTGCTCAAGGTGCCACTCTGTGCATTCTGACTATGCGTTTAACAGTACTATAGTCTAGTATAAGTTCACCTTCCTTCACCTTCTAGAAGCATCTTTATTACAGAGCAGTAAATACCCTCACCTGAAAAGACACACAAATACACACACACACGTGCACATACAAACACACATATGTGCACACACACACAAAATAGAAGGACACACACACACTTCTTAATCAGACTTTTTAAATTATATTTTTGATGGAAAATAGAAATAAATTTTTAACACAATACATATCTTAAATGTTGTTTTTAGGATTAGGGATGATATGATTATTCTTTCCTTGTTCAATTTTTCTATGAATTGCAAACTAACAAAGAGGCAGCAGCAGTGCTGATTGATTTTTTAGGCCTGCTCACGGTAATATTTCCTTCAAAAGCCCAACATCCAGGAGAATTTAAACAATTTTTCTGTGACAATTTAATGTAATGCCATATGGGTTATAAAAACAAAACTGCACAATTTTCTCTTTTTTCTTGTGAAAGGAAAAGACATACTGCACTGAGAGATGCCATAAACAGATGAAAGAAAAATATGTGAGTGTTTTTGCCAGAGAGAACCCTCACAAGAACAGCATTCTTGCCATCAGGTGTTCCCCTCTGGCTTCCCCAGGATATAGTCAACCTCCAGCAGAGACTCCTATAAATCTGGAAAGGCAGAAGAGCCAGGCATTCCATGAAGTCCATTAAGAACTTGTCTGTGATCAATCTATTTTGTGCGGAGTATGTCTGGATACTTGCTGGTACAAACCCCTAAGATCTATATCTAAGCAAACTGATGGTCCTTACTTAATGTGTTTCTCTCCTCTATGCTCACTGCAGGAGATTTACCTTCCTGTAAGGAAACCGATGTTAGTGAAAGTGAAGATTTGGTAATCTTCCTTCATATGCTGCTTCCTAGTTAACATGAAAAAAGTAATTGTAACTACTTCCACATTAGATGTTTATTCTTCTTTCATTCTGCTTTTAAAGGCAATCCCCAGAGCTTTGTGTTCTAGACATAGTTATTTACTATAAATTATTTTTTAAAATAAGGATATGGCTGTTCAATATCCTACTGAAGCTCAGCCAGATATCGAATACAGCAGCTATGTCTTTATTATTAAATCTGAACTTGGAATAAAAATCTATATAAATGCAGCCTTCAGTTTTTGCAGAGATTTTTGTGGCTTTTGTATTTTTTTTTTTAATTTAATTTAATTTCTGAAAATTTTAATTTAATTTCTGAAATATGAGGACTTTTTGTGAAACTGTGAATGATACATATTTATCCACTGGAATTACATCAGAACTATATTTTTGGCTTGTGTTTAATTTGAACTATACATTTGCAGAACTGAATCTTGATATTAGCATACAGATGGAACTGAACAGTATGTCAATACTGACTGACAAAGCAGATAGATTTCTGGTTGCTTTATTTTAGATTAATTCTAAATTTTCTCACGGAGAATATAAAAATTTCATTTAAACTGAGACGAAACTAATAATTTGAGGAAAACTAATAAAAGGCTGATGTTAGAACATGGTTGACATGTGGCTAAAATGTGTTTCAGTTGTAAAGACAGTCCAGTACTAATAAAACAGCATTAACTGGCTTTCTACCTTCAGGCCTCCCTTGCTCACATATAATTGATTTTAAAACAGTATCCAAAAGAGAAAAAAATGCTGTGCTATGTCTGTATGGATTTTTCCCGTGTTCTACTGTCTTTGTTAGGAAGCATTTGAAATTAAATGGCAATGTATCCTAGGGTAAATATAACTAATTATTTATTTCTTTGGTATTTTATTTTAAGAAATGAAAAATTTGGAGCTCCACTGTGAAGATAAAATGCTTTACTTGTATATACTTCCTATTAGGTAAAAATGTGAGAGATGGAGTAAGATAATCTGATGATCTAGGTGAACCAGCTTTTAAACTTTTTGCCATGCTGGAGATGGAGGATTCAGATGTTCCTTGTTATTAAGGTGAAGTATACTAATGATTTTTTTTGTTTATCTGCACAAACAGCTCTTATTCTCTGAGTCAGAACATATGGAGTCAAATCCCAGAAAAGTGAATATGTATATTTGTAATTTTGGTTTCAACTTAGTAGGTAGGATTTGTCAGGTACCAACTTCAGCCTGCTTTTATCATCAATAAAGAGAAGCAGGTGCTTCAGGCAGGATTCTTCTTATCCTAAGCTAAGCACCACACAGCCACTTGCTCACTCCCTGCCCTGATGGGGTGAGAAAAGGAATCAGAAGAGTAAAAATGCAAAAACTCAGGGGTTGAGATAAAGACAGTTTAATAGGTAAAGCAAAAGCTGCGTGCACAAGTAAAGCAAAAAAGGTATTAATTCACTACTTCCCATCAGCAGTTAAGGTGTTCAGCCATCTCTAGGAAAGCAGGGCTCCATCATGTGTAACTGGTACTTGGGAAGACAAACATCATAACTGAACATCCCTCCCTTCCCTCTTCTTCCCCCAGATTTTATTGCTGAGCACAACATCATATGGTATGGGATATCCCTTTGGTCAGTTGGGGTCAGCTGTCTCAGCTGTGTCCCCTCCCAACTCCTTGTGCACTTCCCGCCTACTTGCTGGTGGCGTGTGTCCTGTCCTGCTCAGCAGGGGTGGGGGAGGTGATCTTTCACAATACTCTGCACGGTTTGTGGGAGAAAGCATAGGCTCTCCAGAGGTAGAAAAAGAATATTTAACTTTATTACAAATTTTCCCTAAAACTGTGGCGGAAGGAAGAAAAAGACTAGGCAAGTTCTTATTCTTATAAAAGATCTGAAATAGAAGGAGAAAAGAAAGAAAGAAAAAGAGAAAACAAAGAGATAGGATCACCACCCGTGAATCCAGCAACGTCTTCTCAGTCTGTGAATCCTCTGTCTGTGAGTACTCTTGGTCAGTTGGTCAGTCATTCCACCGGTGTCCACAGTGGAGGAGTGCACCTCATGGCTGAGGGCCTGTCGCCTTTTTATGAGGTTGGGTTCTTTGTGAATCCTCCCACAGGTGGAGACTCATTTTCTTGCATGCACATGTGCTGTGAGCTATTCTAGAATGTTCCAGATGGTGGTAGGGGTATCAGGTTAGCCCCCAGACTCAGTTAACTTCATGCTTTCACTGGGCATGGGCACAGGATGTCACTGCCTCCCGGCAGTTTCACCTGGGCAGTTGATCTCTGTGGTTTCAGGGTAGTTAACACATGGAACCACCCCCCACCTTCGCAGGGCGTGACTCTCTGGGCTGCGTCCTTGAGATTTACCCAGGCGAAAACACGCTGCTCACCACAAACAGGCATTCAGTCTCCTTCAGTTAGTTGTTTTGAGACGCCTGACAAAAAGGGATCCCTTGACCATCACAGGGTTGTGTGAGAATCAGAAAAGGCCTTGACTCTGTGTAAGCAATGCTCAGCAATAGCTAAAACATCCCGGTATTATCAACACTGTTTTCATCACAAATCCAAAACACAGCACCATACTAACTACTATGAAGAAAATTAACTCTATCCCACCCAAAGCCAGTACAAAGGGCCAAAGGAAAGGAGGTACAGAATTGTGTTTCTCTCTGTTCAATGCAAACAGACTAGTGGGTGATTAGTTCAAAGGCAAATGACCGCACCGCAGATGTCTGAAGAAGCTAATATGAATCTCACCCAATCTGTCATAATAAACCAGCACCTCAGCCTCTACATATCATTAAAGTCTCTCCACAAGGAAAGGTTTAAATACTAGACTTTTAAAAAAATTTATCTCCTACTGCTCATTAGTGTATTTAAAACCTAACATCACTAAAATGAACAGTAAAGCTCTCATTTATTCCTTTGGAACACAATTCAAACTTGAATGTCTGACATAATTAGCAAAATTACAGAAATGGCAACCAACAGATGCATAAGCTTTGTTCCTGTTCTCTCTCTTTCCCATCATTATGGATATGTCTGCACGATAAAACAATGTAGCTCTTCAGAAGAATTAAAACCCCTCATCTGATGCATCAATTTCGACTCAGCCTTGGGCTCCAAAGTCAAATGAACTAATATGTTTCCTCAAACAAAACATGATAGAGCCTCTACTGTTCACTGGTTCACTCAGGTCTGCATCAAAAGACAGTATGGATGGGCTTTGGCTCTCTCCGTTTTGTACATTCCCACAACACCCTCCTTGCAGGTTTTGCACTCTCAAGTACATCCACGTGCCTAAGATATGCAAGATGTAGCTTGTTCTTATACTACAAAAATGTTGTTTTAATGGGCTACAGCCCAGCTCTCACTGTATTTCAGACACTTCTGATTTTACATTCAATCTTCAGAGACACCCCCCACCACCATGCCCCCCCAAGGAGTCTCTGGCCAAACTGCTCTGTGGTCTGAGGGAAATCTACTTGTTTGAGTGTTTGGAAATGTTATTGTGAGCTACTGTACACAATCTGGCAGAGGAAGGGATGGCATGGATAACTCCTTGTGTGGATGCATTTAGCAATGGAGATGTTACTGTGAAAAACAGCAGGCTTAACACAGTCTATCAGAAAGATAATCTAGGTATAATTAACTCTGAATCAGGACAGAATTAATCTCAGCCAACTTTAAGCACCTACATTTGTGCTACTTGCCTAGACTGCCTTGATAGTCAATGGAGGAAAACAGACATAGGATACAAATCATCTGACCTTTTTAGGCACTTGCCTTTAGAAGTGAGATGAACTGTAATGTATTATAACTGGTTTTCTCTAATGACTGTTCAGTAATCTAGGGAAATAGTCTAGACATAGAAATCTACATTGCGTGTGTCTGAAGTGAGGAGAGAGGCATTTATGAAATAGGTTTGCTCTACATGCTTTAAAATTCACAAGACTGTGCATATTTCTGCTTTCTACAAGCCATCATGGATGTGTATGCAGCAATTATGACTCAAATTCTAAGTCACTTTAATTAAAGGTGGTTCATGAGACACAGTTTCCTTAAAATTGTGTTTTAAAAGCAGCATGTGGTATTCACAGGAATGCTTTATTATGTACTCATGGGGTGACATTATGGATCTGATTTCTGCTGAATTATGTTGTCTTCTTATGTGTTCTTTCAGCTAGTTCACAGCAGCAGCTGCTGGTCTATAAAAATTATTAAGTAGATCATTTTAACTCATGGTTATTGGTCAATTGTGTGCATGTTTGTGTGGGGGAATTATAGTTTTTGTCTAATGGGTTTGCAGATGTTAATTAAGAAAACTGTGCCTGTTGTCATTAGGCTTGAATTCTTTACAGAGGGCTCCTTCACTCTCCTGAGATGTTTTTAGGCACCTCAGAATCTGAGAAAAGCTTAAACCCATTTTTAGAAAGCATCTATGGACAAGATGAGCCTAATTGCTGCTCAGAAAGAACTGAAATGCACATTTGCACCGTGATTAACACCTTCTTGTTGCAAGCTCAAGATTTCAAGGCTTGTCTGTGTCAAATTAGCATCGCGGTTCAGAACAGATTGCTGTTTCTATTGACCTAAAGTAACCATTATTAGCAATAGCAAAGCTTCAGCCATGCATTTGACAGCTGTTGGGAAACAAGCCCTATGTGTGTTAGTGATGTTCTGCCTTTTGAAGAGGCTCCTCTTGTAGGCTTTGCAATCAGACCAGGTTGCTTAGGGCTTTATCCAGTTGAGTCTTGAAAATGCCAAGGGAGGAGGGTGGACACAACCTCTGGGCAGCCAGCTCCATTTTTAAGACTACCCTCATGGTGCACAAGTTTCTACTTATATCCAGTTTGGGCTTCTCTCACCTCGGGTCATATCTGTTATTTCTTGCCCTTCTGCCATGCACCTCTGTGATGAGTCTGGTTCTGCCTTCTCAGAAATCACCCCACAGGTGCTCAGGGACTGCTATTAGGTTCCCCTCAGCCATTTCTTTTCCAGGCTGCATAAGCCTCATTGCCTCAGCCTTTCCTCACAGGCCAAGTGCTCCAAGCATTGACCATTGTGGTGACCCTCCACTGAACTCACCTAACGTATACATCTTCCTTGTTTTGAGGATCTAAAACTAGACACAATGTTCTACACATCATCTTAAAAATGCTGAGTAAAGGAGAAAAATAAGTTATTTCTGTCAGCTGGCTATGTTCCCATTCATATAGCTTAGGAGGCTTTTGGCCTTTCTCACTGCCAGGACGCACTGCTGGTTTACAGTCAGCTGGCTGTTCCCCAGGGCTCCTTTCTGCAGAGCTTCTCCCCAGCCACTCAATATCCAGCCTATTGCTGCAAAGGGTTCCTCCTTTCTAGGTGGAGGACTTTACATTTCTCCTTGCTGAATTTTATAAAGTTCCTGCCAACCCATGCCTGCTGCCTGTCCAGATGTTTCTGAATGACAGCCCTGGTACTCTGAGTGCATTGATTGTGCTTTCTAGGTCAGTATCATTTGCAAACTTTACAAGTACGCATATTCATGTGGTGGTTTTGTATTTCTGTTCAGATTAATTTCATACTTGTACACTACTGTACTCAATTTTCTGCCTACAAGTCCCTGGCTAAGCTTGAAACTAGTGGCATTGCAGGTGCCGTTGGAAGGCATTGAACTTCTTTATCTGCCTGGAGTCAGTCAGCTGGGATAAACAGAGTCTGAGAGGAACTAAGATCTTCCTCCGCAGTCTATTGCTGAAAGCATGTAGTATGATAGGAAGTTCTAGGAACACTTATAGCAGATGATTGTAAACCCAGTCTGCAGCTGAGTAACTTCTGAATTATTTAAAAATATTTAGTATCTTCATAAAAAATTTTGGAGGACCACAAAGTGGAGGCACAGATATTCCCCATTTCCATTCAATCTCTTTCTGTCTCTAACATTATTATATTCAAATGCATCCTCAGATCTCTAAACCATTCCTATTTTTCACCTCTCTCTCCCAACTGTGATGGAGGGGATCAAGGTAAAAGGAAATGTTTATAGTGAGGTAAGGAAATGATGAAATTATGTAGAGGGAACAAAATTATTAGTGGCCACTTGCTGCTTACTCTGTAGTTGAGGTAATACTTACCAGGAAATCACTGGCAGTGGAGAAGATAAAATTTGAAATATGGGGATATTGAGAAAGTGACAATTTTTTTACCAAAAGAAAATCACAGTAACCCAAAGCAGTAAAATCACAGGGTCCTCAGTGATGGCTCGTGTTCTGAATATATCAGTCAATCTATAGTCTAATATCAGAAAACACTAGAAAATGTCAAGAAGAGAGTCAGGACAATCATAATTTTGCCATTTTATAAACAATGCACCAGGAGTCCAGCAGCAGGTATCCCCTTCCCATTACTCATGAATAGGATAGGATAGTATCTCAACTTTTCATAATCATGCATACTCTCTTGTGCTGTTTTATGGTTAGAATCATACTAGATCTATCCACCGTGCAAGTACAGAAAGTCAGACTGGCTCATTGCATCCAGCCTTGCTCTGTGGATTTAGATAAAATCCTGTCTGTAGGGTTGTCATAGCATGAATATCTTTTATTGGTCCTTTTTTGTTTTCCTTTTCTTTTTTATTTCCCCCCCTCTGCAGTTGTTACTGCCTCATCATTTAGGGGCACAGGAGCCTGTTGTTCCCTTTCCACTTCCTGCCACCAGAGGGGCTGCTACATGTTGATAAGTCACGGAAATACCAAACACTTCAGAGACACGATTAATGGCAATAGCTACTTTGGTTGATGGATTTTGATCCCCCAGCAGAAATCTAGCATCAATCATGTGCCTGAATTTCTCTCTGCTGCTGGATGATTTAGTATCCCATGTCCTATGCTCTACAACTTCCATTTGGATCTGAACAATTTCACTGTCACCTTAGAAGCGTAGCAATAATTTCCACTCTGCTTTAGATTCCAAAGTGTTGGCAAGTCACTACTTTTAGGACACACTACCAAGGGGTTCATTAGAATTATTAGAATAGGGAAGATACTCCACTAATTATCCTTTGGGCAGCCATTTATACTTCGCCTCCCCCACCCTACCTTAAAAACAAAGCGGTATTTCTGGACAGTTCCAGAGATCTATGGGTTCTGTCTAATATTTTCTTGTAATTTGTGAATGAAAGCTTCTGTAATGGTATAGAATTTCTGAAGTTCAGAATTATTGCTGAACTTCTACAGAGAATTTTTCCACATAAAAATGAAGATGTAAAAGCTGCAAAAGACGTACTGAATCACTTAACCACCTGAAATCTCAGATGTATGATCAGTGCTAGATAGTTCCAAACATTTCACAATTATATTAATATGAATTCTGAAGGTGTTAAGTAGGTTTCCAACTAATATTAATATTATACTAGTAAAGTTAATTAACCATTTAATAAATGTTGTAATAACCTGTCAGTAAGTTAATACAAAATGCTAAAACCAAATGTAAAGGGTGTTAAAGAGAATAGACATTATGAAAAAAAATCCCACATCAGATTCCCACTAAGTATCTTTTGAATATTAGCAAAATTAATTGTTCAAATGTCTCAGTGATGCAGATACAGAGAATTAAGCATGAAGTAGCTTTGACCAAGGTCACAGACCACATCAATGGAAAGTGAGATCAGGAATTATGAGACTGAGTTCAACAATTTACAGAACCGCTTTTCTGTCTATCTCAGAATGCACAAATAATAAACTACATCCAAAAGCTATTACAGTTCATGCAAATCAATTTGATATGATCATTGCAAAAATATATTAATATTTCCTTTCTGTCAAGAGAAATGTGTTACACTTCAGACCCTGAACCCAGGAAAGATTACTGAGATAGCTAATGTCCTCTAGTCCTCATTCAATTACTAAATTAATGCCAGTCTAAATTAAGATTCCTCTTCAGCCTGTGACTTTATTAATCATGTTTCCATTAGAAAGACAGGCTGAAAGTAGAGTTGGTCAGGGTTTGCATGTTTTGATCCTGATAAAGAGGATTTTTCAAAATGTTCAATTGCTTTTATGTTTTCCAGACATAACTGTTAATAAAGCATAAATTATATAAGATTTTTTTTAAAAAAAATTTTAAGGAAATTCTCTAATGGTGTGTTTTGCTTGCATCCCACCTCTGGCTGCCCAAACATGTACACATAATATCTGATTTCTGAAGCATGATCATCTGTATCTTGTAGAATGTTTAACTAAGTAGCTGTCTGACTTTCACTAAGAACTGTGAATCTGCAGACCACTACACTTAAGTTTTCTACAGTGTGCTCTCATTATGTAAAACTCATTCTGTCTGGTTTGTTATAGGATTCTTGGCATAAGGCAATGATCACATGGGGAACCAGATGTCTTTAAGTGGATGGTTGGTCGCCATTCAGATGGAAACAAAAGACTTTGTTGTAATGATCTTTGCAGTGGCAGCTTCAGCTGGGTTGTGTGAGACTCCCAGAACCACTATGTTGCTGAATTCTTATACCCTGTGATCCCACCTGACCCCTCTAGGGCATGTAGGATCCTTTGCTCTTGATTATATTAAAATTTATAGAAAACATCTCCTAACCATCTTAACTACATACTGTCTCACATGATTACCTTTGTACCTGCAGGAAGGGTTTTGATTGACTATTTACAAGTACCTTGTCTATACAAAATTTGATCACTTTGCCAGCAGGAAACAGGTGGGGGAGTGTATGGAAAGAATGGCTGGATTCTTCACCCTTGATTAATCAACATACTGAAGAAAACAAATTCATCTATGCACAGCAGAAGCTGCCTGGTGGAAGTTTTCAGGGCAGTCAACAGTTGCCACCTGAGAGCTCCAGCACTGATGAGTCAAATACTATGTTGTGAAGGTAATGAGGAGTTCTCTCCATCATCCACTGTCATGTCAGTCCTTTAGCTTAAAACTCTCCGCTGTCTCATCTATGCGCTGGCTAACAGAGAATTGCTGCGCCACTGAAAAGAATTAGTGACTAAGTGCACTGCGTATGCTCACAGGCACATCTCTCATTACACTACAACTGTAGGAGAGACTTTTTTCACACTGATTACTCATAAACTAAGTTTCATAGCAGTTGCCACAGGAATAATTTTCTTGAAGTGTGTAAACTGATCTTTGAGCCAGAGTTAATAGTCTGAGTTTGCTGCTGCACGTGTAGGAATTAATTTGGAGGGACTCACAAATAACTAAAAAAAAATACAACCTCATTCCCGACATAGCTGCTAAACTTTGCGTCTTTGGCAGGCATGTTATTGATCTATTTCTGTCTGTCTATTCTGTCAATATAAAATGTAAGCCTTTTGGTGTGAGATTGTGTCATGCTTTGAACAACTGTACCTATGACATGCATCCCCATTAGGTACTGAAGCACCTTCAGCAGTAGGAAATCAGACTGTCAAAGCAAGGCCCTTAGGTCTCCCATACAGTCTCCAAGAAACAGTTGGATGCCTCTGAGAAAGAGTCCAGAAAGTGTTCCAAATGTAAATAATTTTCTACCCTACAACACACATACTTGAAGTACAGGAATACTTATCAAAGCTCCTGGATTTAAAATTTATATATCCTCATTGGATCTAGTGTTTGCAGTCCCTCAGATGGATTTTCTCCAGACAGAAAATGACTCCTGTAAAAAAGCTCTTGAGTGACAATGTGCAATAATTTAGTCCAGCAATTATAATTTACAGTCTGGAAATGGCTTCAGGCAGGTAATGACTCCTAAATAGTCCAAAAAGAAGTTATTAAGAAAAGCAGTATTACTGTCAGTGGCTAAAATTCAAAGTGTAAGATTCTGCACTTCCATGAGAATGGTTTAAGAATCTGTAAATGCGAAAGTTAGAAAAAATATTTGTTCTTCAATGGGGACATTCACTCAGGAAATGGAAGACTTGGGCTCTACACTTACCTCAGAACACTACACCTATAGTTCTTATATTCTGGACATCAACTGGGACTGTTAACTACTTATGGAATAAGCAGGAAAGCTGTTTTTCTTCTCTTTCTGTTCAAAATGTGCCATTCTGTAGCCAGAAATGAAAACATCAAGAAACCAGAACTAGCACAAATGATATGACTTTAGCATACAGGTTTTGAGATTAAGAAATCTCAAAACTGTTGAGTGATTTTACATCAGTAAGCCACTGAATAAAAGATGGGAAAAGTCAATATAGCACAATAAAAATTGCAGTAGGGCCTCTAAACAGCATTACACATTTTGAAATAGTAAAATATTTCTAAAACATTTCAAGCCATATGAAGAAAAGAAATCAAAACATTATAAGTTACATATTAAATTATTTTGGATTAATAAATATAGTATAATATTGTAATATTCTGTAATTCTTCCAGACTTGCAAGAATCAGTTCGAAAACTTATTAGCACCACTTCATATATCTTTGCAAGGAATCTTGAAGTGGGTCATATAAGCAAAATTAATTAAAAATTGTATTTCTGGGCTTGTGGAATGATCCTCCCCAACTGGCAGATTGTTTTTGACCACAATCAAAAAACCCTATATCTCTACCTTACCGATTTATCTAGGTGGATTTTTTTGATTGTATGCGTGCTGGCTTGCTAAAGTACTACCTGTAATGCAGTATCTTCTATTAAAGCAATATATTTCACAGAACGTGGTTTTCAAATGTAGTCTTCACAAATATAAGTATGTTATTTAGGAGAAAATTAATTTTTCCCTATTGGTAATTCCTTATTCAATTTGCTGTCATACTGAAGTCCAGTAAAATTCAGTAACTTCTGCTGGGCAAAGATTTTATATAACTACATCAGCACGGCCACAAAAATTGTAGGAGGATTGAAGTATAACTTGGAACAGTAATAATTTGTCTTATTAGAGAATTTTTTGTCCAAAAAATTATAAATGGTTCTGCAAAGAGCTGTACCAACTGTCCAAACTGCAGTGAGTAATACATTACTTACTTGTAGAATTACTTACATAGAAAAGTACTGCTCAAATGTTACGAGTAGCCTCACTCATCCCAGTCAAAAGCACTTTCTTTCAAGTGGTAGCTTTGAACACTCAATTATTAGAATTTTAGTAATCGACACTTCAAGTAACAGCACTTTTCCTCCAAAATCACTGCATGAAAATTTATTAAAGAAGGATCTGTTTTCTGTTAATGAAATCAGTGCCTAAAACATATTTTATTCCTGCCATCAAAGGGAAAATATGATTGAAAGAAATTAAGGTAGTATGTGATAAGGAGAAAATGTAATAGCAGGTATTAGAAACATAAAATTATAGAATAACTTAGGTTGGAGAGGACCTTTAAGATCATTGAGCCTAACCGTTAACCTAACACTGCCAAGTTCACCACTAAACCATGTCCCTTAACACCACATCTAGACATCATTTAAATACCTCTAGGGATGGTGACTCCACAACTTCCTGGGGCAGCCTGTTCCAATGTTTGACAATCCTTTGGGTGAAGAATTTCTTCCTAATATCCAATCTAAACTTCCCCTGGCACAACTTGAGGCCATTTCCTCTTGTCCTATCACTCCTTACTTGAGAGAAGAGACTGACCCCCACCTTGCTACAACCTCCTTTCAGGTCATTGTAGAGAGCAACAAGGTCTCCCCTCAGCCTCCTTTTCTCCAGGCCAAACAACCCCAGTGCCCTCAGCTGCTCCTTATCAGACCCTTCACCAGCCTTGTTGCCATTCTTTGGATATGCTCCAGCACCTCAATGTCCTTCTTGTAGTGAAGGGCTCAAAACTGAACACAGCATTCAAGATGTGGCCTCACCAATGTACGGGGGGACAATCGCTGCCCTAGTTCTGTTAGCCACAGTTTTTCTGATAGGAGTCAGGATGCATGGTTACCTGGGCACACATCTGGCTCATGTTCAGCCGGCTATTGACCAACACTCCCAGGTCTTTTTCCACTGGGCACCTTTCCAGCCACTCTTCCCGAAGCCTGTAGTGTTGCATGGGGTTGTTATGACCCAAGTGTAGGACTCAGCACTTAGTCTTGTTTAATTTCATACAAATGGCCTTGAGCCATCCACCCAGCCTGTCCAGATCCTTCTGTAGAGCCTTCCTACCCTCAAGCAGATCAACACTCACACCCAGCTTGGTGTCATCTGCAAACTGACTGAGCGTGCGCTCAATCCCCTCATCCAGATCATTGATTAAGATATTAAACAGAACTGGCCCAAATACTGAGCCCTGAGGAACACCACTGGTGACCAGCCGCCAATTGGACTTAACTTCATTCACCACCACTCTTTGGGCCCAGCCAGACAGCCAGATTTTTACCCAGCGAAGGGTATGACTGCCCAAGCCATGAGCTGCCAGTTTCTCCCGGAGAATGCCGTGGGAGACAGTGTCAAGGCTTTACTAAAGTCTGCATAGACAACATCCACAGCCTTTCCCTCATCCACTAGGAAGGTCACCTTGTCATAGGCGGAGATCAGGCTAGTTAGGCATGACCTGCCTTTCATAAACCTGTGCTGACTGGGCCTGATCACCTGGTTGTCCTGTACGTGCCGTGTGATGGCACTCAAGATGATCTGCTTCATAACCTTCCCTGGAACTGAGGTCAGACAGACAGGCCTGTAGTTCCCCGGATCCTCCTTCTGGTCCTTCTTGTAGATGAGTGTCACATTTGCTAACCTCCAGTCAAGTGGGACCTCCCTGGTTAGCCAGGAGTGCTGATAAATGATGGAAAGTGACTTGGCAAGCACTTCTGCCATCTCCTTCAGTACCTTTGGGTGGATCCCATCCGGCCCCATAGACTTGTGTGAGTATTGCATAAAAACACAGGCTCACAAGTAGCAGAATCAGAATAGTCATCATCAGAGCAAAATCCTCTGTCCCCATGAACACTAGAAACCTATGTAATATGTCTCACACTCTTCTACCAGGAGGGCTCAATTCTGGCTCAGAAGGCCCATTATCAACTCAGGCAGAATGAAGCTATATCTATACAGTCCCTGGTCTGTCTGGTGAGATTGGTAAGAAGGGTGTCACTAAGTGCTTATTAGAATGATAGCAATGAGGAATCCTGCTTGGAGTTAAATTGATGTCTACAGCACATCATCATCTTGGTTGTGTGCTGAAACTGAACCAGTGACCTAGAAATTAAATACTCTGATAAAGAAGTATCTATATCAGAGGATTGTATTGTTAAAAATTATTAGCAGCCAACAAAAGTAAGGCAAAATGATGGGAAGAGGAAAACAAAACAAAGTACATTCTATTATGAGAAGGTTTCTTAATATGTGATATAACCATCAACAGCTCACAGACACAATAGATACTGGTCCACAGAAGAGTATAAGAGAAACTGCCACCAGCAGCTGCAGCAGCAGCATTACTTTTTAAGAAGAGACACAAGTCTCACCTTTAAACAAATGTTTAATTACAGTTCTACTTAGATAATTCAAGGTTGTACTCCACAACACAAAATTTCCTTATCCTGCATGATAGATTTCTTGTGACAGTGTAATTAATAAGTGAGATCATACCACTGGGACTTGAAATACAACATATTGTGTATTAGTGTAAACTTAAAATATAAACTCATAAATAATAATTTCAAAATTTATAGTATTAAAGAAGGGAATAAATGAAGACAAAAAATACTATATACTTATATTATTTACCTTTATAACCTGTTTTGCTTCTTTACTCTTTTGTTTCAAATCCTGGATAGTATTTTAGGCATGCCTACTTGAGCAAGAGCAGGCAAATCTGATTTACTCTTTGTTGTACATAAACCCATTTAGATACAACATTGTGTTCTATGTCTGAGTTTATAAACTGCAAAATGGGAAGCTATCCAAGTTCCAACATAATACCTCACTGGTATGGTTGTGATTTTTAGGCTAGAATTGTCATATCTAACACCCTCAGAATGCAATCCAGAAGAACCTAGACCTATATGCAGCCTACTGGCAAACCTTTGGATGGCTTTTCGTGATTGTCAAGACATTATGTTCAATTTCAGTATGATCTATAATTTTTAGTCCCTGAGTCTTAAAAAAAAAAATCGTCTTTATTGATCATCTTGTAGACAACTCAGAATATTATCAACGCAAAATCTAGATATCATCTGTGGCCCAGATTTGTCTTCTGCTGTGTTTTCTGTCATTCAACGTAATTTAAAAAATCTCTTCAACTGCTTTTTATTGTGGTTGTACTCCTCAACGTACTTTTAAAACCGTAAGTATTGTTTTATTAAAACCATAACTATTTCTCCATTCCACCTTACTTTGTCCAGCTTTGTTTTCATAAATCAAATACAAATTATATAATGAAATATTAAGCTTAAAGGGACCTTCTAGGTCATGGATCCCTTCTTTCTTTCATCACAGCTACACTTCATAAACTTATCTATTTCTGTCTTAAAAGTAGCTAGGTGTTTTTTCCTTTTTTTTTTTTTTTTTTCTTTTTTTTAAGAGAGTGTGTTTCTTGGTTTGTTTTTGTCTCTGTTATTCCTGTTAAACAGTTTGTCCAAGATTCATTCCTCAGCTCACAAACAGACTTTTTCTGTCAAGCCGACATTGATTACTCATGGCTATTCTATACCCATCTATTCTCGTGCCAACTTTATCTGTTAGCTAAATAACTCTTTTTCTTCCCTTAGGTTTACTACTGATTTGTATTTCCCATAATTATATTTCCTCTCATCCTTAGTATTTCCAGATGAAACAAACTATGTTCATTTTGTGTCCTTTCTTCTTCAAAAGGTCCTAGTAGTCCTCCTCCTTGTTAAAATAATTAGATTAAGTTGAAGATACAGTGATAGTCCCATATTTCTTAGATAGCTTGAAGGATGCATAAGCATGTGGATAGAACATTTCTGTTAATGGGAAAGAAGCACTGAGACTTTGAATGACTGGGTTATCCCATTATACTTATTCACTGATGAACCAAGTAATACAATAAAAATAGCTGTGGAATCTAGGAGGTGATCAGCTGGTATCATACCATGATAAATCATGACAATACTATACTCCTAACTGTTATAGTTTTAGTTTTCTACAATGAACAGTCACTACATATGATATATTTAATAGTTTCATCTTTTAAGTTTAAATTAGTGTAAAATATTCATCAAGTACACAAGTATTTTGTGAATTTAATCACTGTGTATGTTTATTTCATGCAATGTAATTAAATGTAATCCTTCTAGAAAATTCATAGTTGTGTAGTAGCTGTGACAACTGAAAAAATATTATGTAATTTGAAATATTTCTCAGAACAGACTTCTATACTGACTATTTTACATACTTCTATATAACTGTTATGAGAAGGAAAAAGATATATTACATTAAGTTTTCCTGAGAGTCTTCGTATATATTTCTTTTACCAGGGACAGTTGCAATTTAATAATGCATTAAAAGACCATGTGTTGTGCCATTTGTCATGTAGTATTTTTGTATAATCTAAGCTACAAGTTCCTGCTTGAGCCCTAATTAATCTAACAACCACCTCATTAACTTTTAGGAAAACCTCACTCTAACTTAAGGTTAATTATTTAGCACTTTCAGCATCATTGATACACTACTTACATATGTGCTTATTTTTCTCTATTTATGAGATCCACTTATAAGGGAAAACTAATTAACGAGTAATGAAAGTTTTGCAGACCAGAAGGTGATATTAAGTATTTGATTTCTGTTTTTATATCAAGAAGAGAAAGAAGAGACAGAACTATGGCAAAGAGGATTAATAAATCCTACATGTATAGCTTCAACATAAATTTACCTATTTACCCCAGCCTCCTTTCTCAGGCAAAATGACAGAACAGACACTGTTAAGGGGCCGTCATCTTCTAGTGCACTCATCTGACAGAGCAGACGAATCATGCTTTCTCTGCAGCTTGTAAAATGATAGTTTGTAAATCAGATGTAGATATCTACCATGTAGAGTCTGAAGTTAGGTAAGAAGAATCCCATCTAAGTTGTGCTTATCCTCACTGTATCACATAAATGATATTTATAATCATACATACAACTATATAATTGTGTTTATTTAATATACTTAATTACATCTGCAGCTGATCAAATACTAGAGAAAAAATATTTTTCGTCAGTAAATGCTACCACTTTAAAACAGATACTTTCTGTTTGATTGAGTAATTATATTGATAATTTATTTGGAATCCATTCTCCTTTCTTTCCTCCCTCCCTACCTCCCTCCCTTCCTCCTTCC
>NW_009599662.1:9163-21213 GCF_000690535.1 Cariama cristata | reverse complement strand
CACCTTTCCTGCTGCCCTTCCTCCCTTCCTCCCCTCTCTCCCTCTCTTTCTTACCCTTCTTCCCTCCTTATTTCATTCTTGCCTGCCTGCCCTTCTTCTGTCCCCTCACTTGCTCAGTTTAAAAAAAAAATTTGACTGCATTGACTTATGTTTTTCTTATTTTGGTTTTTCATAGATACAGAGATCTATTTTCATGGATTTTCTCTGTAATGCAGAAATCTCTTCCATAGCATAAGAAACATTTAAAAAAGGTCAATATAAAAGAAATATTAACCAAAAATTAACAATCTTTTTAATATTAAGTTGCAGATTCTTTTTTTTTTTTTCTTTGAGTTGTAAAAACAAACCAACTAATTTTTAGCTCATAAAATGATCAGTGAAACTATATTTGCTAGTCCTACTTTTTTCCCTATTATGTGATCTGGTTTATGTCATTCAATTGCTTCATCTCAAACTTAAACTAAATCTACATGGATACAGTGCTTATTTGTATGTGAAATCCATTTTCAATTTTAAAGCCTTGGTCTTTGAGTCATAATGATTTCTGTGCCTACTCACAGTCTGATGGAACTTAAAAAGCATGTCTTTTTATGACTGTTTTAACAATACTGTCTGGTTCTTAAAAATTAATAAAATCATGCAGATGTTCAGTATATATATTGTGACTAAGTCAGCAAAAGTGGGGCATGCAGTGTAGCTCTGCCTCTCTTTCAAATCCAAGCCATCCATCAAGTTGACTTATGATTGATTTTCTCTAAAACGTTCTGCATTGCAGTGCCGTGGCAGCACTCTGTTTTTACAGTGTCTTTTTTTTTTTTCCTTTGCCCCAGCTGGACTCACAGGGTAATTCAGCAGCTGCTGCAGATTGTCATTCCACCCCTTGATGGACAGGATGGTGAGAATAGCCATTGAGGATTTATCCTCAATATATGAGACTCATATTGGCCATTCTAGAATCCTAAAACCTAATAATACTTCTTCCCCCATTTCTCCACCCATTTACTGAAAACTAATTGAGAGTACTTTTAGACATCTAACTCCTCTTTCCTCTTTTAAGTCTCAAGTTCCTATTAAAACAAAATATTTCCATGATGCATAAAGCTCAGTGTAATGTTTTCTAATTGATTTGAGACTGTCACACAAGAGTATATGTTTTGTTTCATACTGGATAAAACTTTTCACGTTAATTAACTAAAAAGGTTCTTGTTGTTTTGTGGTTTGTTTGTTTTTTTCTATGTTAATCCTTACAGAAATTCTATCAATATTGATACAAAATACACTCTATTATATTGTTATTATCACAAAGAAAACTGAGTATATATTCATCATTGGAGTACACCCGAAGCACTCGGAGCAAATCCCTCGATGTTTATGGTGTTTTGTGCTATAAATTACAACATAAAACTGCCTAATTTGCATATACAATATTCCAATCTCTTATTCCATTTGATCTTACAAGCAAGAAAATCCTTTAAGAGGGAAATAATTTTCTGGGAAGGAAACCATTGCATGTAACCTACCTTCCGAGTCATCATCTCAGGCATCATTTCACCAAGATTGGTATAAATACTGGGTTTTGGGGAAAAAATACAGTTAACATGGCACAGTTTCCTAAAATCCTTATATAGTCAATGGAGAGAAGACAGGTCTTCTGAAATACCTATGTACTCATAGCTACTGCTCCCTTAGATGCTGCAATATACCTGAGACATCTGCCTGTGACTGACAGACATGACACAGGACCTAGGGGACCCTGTGTCCTCTGAAACACTAGTCAGAGCTTGAGCACAAAGTTCTGGAAGCAAATCTAAATCTCAACTAGTTGTCTCTGTGTAGGTATTTGCACATGTCTGCAAGACTTCTGAGCAGAGGATTTTCAGGCTACAGGGAAATAAATGAATGAGTTTGAAACTATTACTAGGATAGGATAATTTAGGTGTATTGAATCTTACCTGCAGTTATTTGGTGTAATTTGGTTATTTAGGAAATCACAATTAATTCTGATTAAGTGATATTTACATCTTTCGTCTTTGAATCTATCATCTAACATGTACAGATCTGTGCAAACTGCAGGTAATTTTTTTCATTAAATAATTTGGTCAATACACACTATCTTACCTTGAATCAAGCCATGGTTTTTGTTCTGGGAATATTTATAGGGGAAAATTCTAGTTCTGCTGAATTCAATATGATCTTGTTACTGACTTAAGGAAGGTTGAGGGAAATAATTTCACCAGTATACTCTTTCTCTCTGCCATTCTTTCACAGAAAGATACATGCCACACATTCTTACAGATGTGCACACAACAAAAAACACACTGAAGCATGTTTTACATCTAGATACACAGACACACAAACATTAAAGCAGTAATATATACGCTCAATAGCAAAGTAAGAATTTGTGTTCACAACTACCTTGAACCTTGTAATTTGTTTGCTACCATTTTGCGAGCAGAAGCAACCATTTTCCTTCCTTTCATCCAATTTTTCCCCCTATCAATTTGAATTATTTCCTCCTTTTCTAGATGTAGGCAGGCTATCTATTTGGTTGTCTATGTAATCAACAATTTAAATCAGGCTACAAAAGTACATCACAAGAACAGGTAAGATGGCAGAAGCAAAGAAATCTATGTTCTGCAATTTAAAATGTATTTTAACAATAAAAGTTTGAATATTTTGACATTCTGGAGATAATTAATTTCTCAGATATTAGTGGCAAAAAATTGAAATACCAGCAGCACATGAAGCACCTCCTAATAGTGTCCTGTGAATTATTTTTACTAAACACAATTTTAATTTGTGTAGATTATACAAAGAATTTATCAAATGAGTAATATCTAATGTTTTTCAGAGCTACAAGATTTTGGATAAAAAGCAAGCTCTCCTATATGTTACTTGACACTGCAGTCTAATATTTCCAGAATGCCAGCTACCAGTTAGAACAAAACCATTACATATTCATTGTAATCTCAGTCAAGTTTCAGTGCAGTCAATTACATGCAGCTTCGTACTGTTTCTGAGGCTGCAGAAAGCTGTGATTAGCAAATAAATTTGTCTGTGGGTTAACTAATAGAAAAAAATGAAAAGATCAGAAGTAGATATGAATCTAACATCGATTAATACCTGAGGTACATGAAATAATACAGGTAAAGACTTAAACAAAACTATTCCGGCCCAGGAATGATTGAAAAAAATAGAAATGTCAGCGCTGGTTTCAGACTGCCAGAAGCCTCCTTGCGGCAGGGTGACCCCTGCCCGCGTGGGACGGAGCAGACCCCTGCCTGGCATTGTGAGTGGGGTGACACTGAAGGGTGCATCATCGGGGTGCCTGCACCTCAGAGGGCGTGCATCCTCGGGGATAATTACTTAACAGCATGTGCATTCGTGGGTATTAGTCAATATCATGTTGCTAATAAATCAGTAAATCACTTTGATCATTATTTGATTTTAACTGTAGGAACTGATCAGTTTTTCCCCTGGAACAGTGTCACTCTGCAGTGATCTAGGATTTGACAATGACACTGATTCTATGCTACTGATATGGAAAATGCCACATTCAGCAAACTGCCAAAAAAAGTCTCTTAAATTGATCAAATGATGAAATTTTCTGAAATCTCAGTGGATGGATTTGCAATAGAAATCTATGTAAGTTTGACACTGAAACTCACCGCAGTTTAGCTTTGCAAGCTCTCTATTACAGACCTGCAGCCCTGTGCTTGCTGCTTATAGGTGATGCCACCACTGAGAGTCCAGACAGAAAAATTGGGACCAAGGAGATTTGGACAGAGAAAGCAAACTATTGGATTCCTCTCCAGGCATGTGAAAGACAAGAAGATAGTCAGGAAAGAGTCAATGTATATTACTGAGGTGACAGACTGCCTTTTACAATGAACCAGCATGTCATATGGATGATGGTAGGGCAGTGAATGTAGTATATCTTAGCTTTAGCAATATTTTTACAATTACCATAGCATTCTCTCTTGAAAATCAAGGATTTATGAGTTGGATCAGTGTACTGTTAGATGGGATGAAAATTGTCTGGACTGTCAGGCTCAAAGACTAATAATCAGTGGTTTGACATCCGTTTGGTGACTGATAATAAGCAGAGTAGCCCAAAATCAAGACCTGGGCTGATACTGTTCAATATCTCCATGAACAACTCAGATGACAACTTGCACAGCAAACTTATGGATGATACCAGATATGCAGGGTATCACATTGAGGGAGAATATGCCATTCTGCAGCCCACCAGACTACTTTTCTCAGAAGAGAAATCGGATGTCAAGTTTTGGAAGTCCTGGAGCATATCAGGAAGGGCATGTGGGAGCTTTAAGAGTGCAAAACGTACTGGTATGGCTTTGAAAGACTCTAAATGACTAAAGACATTGGAGAGGCTCTCTTATCCTGCCCTTTGAGAATGGTTGCTGGAGTAAAATTTCCTCAGAAGTCATCATAAAGTTTCTTGGGATTTTGTTAATAAATTAATACCTATTTGGAGTGGAAGGTCAGGGGACCAAGACCCAAGAATTAATTAAGACACTAAATTTTAAGCAATAGTTTCTTAATCTGTGTCTCAACTTCCTCTGTTTCTCCTGGAAGTGTAGAAGAATCAGTCTTGATTCAAACATGCAAGAGTGAAGAGCACAATCAGGGATGGCAGTGGAGTTAATTAACTGGAATAAAGCTAGTATGCAAAGGCTCAAATAAGGTAAGATTTATTTATTATGAAAATTTCTAGGCATCCTCCTGTATAGTGAAACATTTTAGCACTGTATGTTACTCTAAATTCCTTTCTCCCTCTTCTCCTTATCTTTCTCCAGCCTGTTTTTCCCTGACCTAATTTATATGGCAACAGTCATACTAGAACCCTGCAGGGCTCAAAATATTTTCCCCACTCCTTTTACAGCTATGAATAAGAAGGTTGCCAAGGATGAGCTCTGTTCTCTCACAACTCTGGCTGTACCTTTGTAAAGGATACTGGCAATTCCCCTCTGACAAGAGCAAATATACAGTAACAGCATAACAGTCTATGGTTTCTGCATACAATGTAAACAAGGTGCCCATTTTGTGCCCTTTGTAGCAGCTTATTATAATATACAAATGTAATTTGTCTTCTCTGGCTTCTCAGTGAAATGTATGCAAGTTCACAGTAAGCAACACAGCCACAGTAAAACAAACCACCAGTTTAACCAATTGGCTCACTGAGTAGTGCAAAATTATTCTAACCCATTATGTGAAGTTATTTTCCCTTAGGAGAAAGTACTCTTCAGGAGTTA
The DNA here is from genome assembly GCF_000690535.1 of Cariama cristata. NCBI lineage: Eukaryota > Metazoa > Chordata > Aves > Cariamiformes > Cariamidae > Cariama > Cariama cristata. Next base: position 15,937 of record NW_009599662.1, on the reverse strand, counting down.
CACTGTATTTTCTGACAGTGAATTCCAGAAACTCACTGCCAATTACTGCAAATACTTATGTTGACCTACTTGGCAAGCCACTAGAGATCAAACTACACTTATAGCAAACAAGCTACAAAAAAAGGGTATTGTTCTCTTATCCTTCCTCTCAAGCTCCAATTCCTCTGCTAGCTAAATTGATATTTACTTGGGTTACATTAGGTTTACCTGAAGTAAATCCCTTTGTTCCACTGTTTGACAGTCCTCAATCATACTTGCTTGTTGTCTTTTGCTCCTCCAAAGTGACTAGCAACAAACACTTTGCAAGGACATCATCCTTCAGATCAGACTAAAGCAAGGCACTCATAAGTACCGTAAAGGATTTTATAGTTCCACTTTGCTGTCTTGTGTTGTTGCTTAGATAATATTTTGTGTCATTTTAGCAGGAGTCTTAAAGTGACAGGATGAAAACAAATTTCTAACCCTTCAATTAGTAGAACAAAAAATATCTTTTTATTCATCTGGGATAAAATAGCATGTAAATATCTGTTTGGATAAGAATTTCCATTTGAATAGGCTTTTTATTTTCCTAGGGTTTGGGTTTTTTGTTTTGTTTTATTTTGTTGGATTTTGTTGGTTGTTTATTTTTCTGGAGTGTTACAGCTTTCAAATATCTTTTTATGGAAAACCTGTTCATAAAATTACAAAGTATTTTCAATCACATTTTTAACAAAAGCAAAAGTAACAATAGTCTAACAAAATTTACTTTAAGAAACCTGCCTCGAGTCCAAATGCATTGCCTAAATCCTATTCAAGTTAATGCTTTTTATTTGGAAACTGCCTTTTCATGAAACAAATGAAAGATGATAGATGAGAGATGTGTATTTTAGTTCCATCTCTGCTACAAATTTGATACTAACATCTTATACAGTAGGAATTATTTTTTCAATTTGATAGCTGACCCAAAATAAAGAAAAAATGCAAAAAATAAAAGATGGATATATATAAAAAAAATCACACTGGCAAAAGTCATAATATATGCATGTGCTTGGAAAGCTTAAAGCAAATCAGAAAGTAAAAACAATCATTGCAATTGGAAAAAAAAAAAGATATTCACCTCTAGTTTAATTACAAGTATCAAAACAATTTTTACTATTTTAAGTGCTGCTATTATTTTCATATTACAGTGAGAAATTGTACCTTTGAAAATTCAGGGCTAGCAATTCAGATATGGTAAATATGTGGGAAAATAGAGACATTAAGGTAGAAGAAGGAAAGACCTATTATGACATTGCTGAGAAAACTTTTAGAAGACAAATGCTTCAGTGTTAATATCTCCTATTTGCTATGTTCACAGTAAAACAATAAGCCATGGTAAATCTGAAAATCTGGGACAAGTAACTCAGTGCCATTGGTAAGAAATGATACCAGAATTGAACGCTTTTTATTTTCTGTAGGATTTAGGTTTATCTCACGTAACTTTCTGTACCTAAAATATAGGAACCGGGGTGTGATTCTTAAGTTTAATTATATAAATATCAGGTGTCTAATCTTAACTGGCCATTTATGTTGCCTCAGAAATCTATAAAAAGGCACCTCTATAAGGCAGTTCATGCCTTCCTAGGAGATCCCATAGCAAAGCCTTGAAACCTAAGTTAGACTAGAGAGGAGTGATTTGCTTGCCTAAACCTAGGTCCTTGCTGCTGTATGAAACACTTTTGCGTGTCTGCACTCAAAGAAGTAAAGGAAAAAATTTGCCCTTACCAAATAGCATCTAAAGGCTTGTCAGAAGTTCTGTGGTACCTAAAACTACTGTAGCTCCAGTGAAATGAATCCTCTCTAATACGCAATGTGCTGTAAAGCTGGATAGCTAAAAGTTAATGTCTAATCATGTGGAGTGTTTCTACAATAAGAGAAGAAACATTTCCAAATGGGAACTCATTGTGTTCTAAGATGCCTGGGCTGGTACACTCCGGCATTTTGTGACCTGATAAATAATTTTCTGGAAGAGCCTACAAGTGAAGGGACTCCTAGGACTAGCTTAAACTAAGTGTGTATTTTTTTCTCATTTTGTAGGCTATGATACCATTGCTTTCACTTTTGGTATTCTGATACAAGTCTGTAACATGTTACACGATTAAGAGTGGTTGATTGCCAACATGAACTGAGCTGTATGTAATATTGATATGTGTTTTATTCTTGCCATGCTCTTATTCAATGGCAGTTCAAGAGACTTATCCTCAGGTGAGGAGGAGGAGGGGTAATTTTCGCTAAGTATGATGTTAAGGGACAAACTGACATAAAAATGCACTTTGTAATTACATTAAAGATAACGTAAGATTTTTTACATATTTAAGAACAGAAAAAGGATTATCTGAGAGAGAGCAGAGACTGAGTTTTCTGGGACAGTAATCTGAGCTGAAATGCTGATCTTGAAAGAAAGGAGAATTAGTATTCAAGACCTTTATTTCCCTCTTTCTTTCAATAATATATTTTATTTTTTCAGTGGGAATGGATGGTGAGTATCTTTATAGCCATGTTTATAAACACGCTTTGCTAATTAAAAAAAATCAGATCTATTTTATCGCATTCACTGAAAATAGTTTGTGGAATACAAATGTACAAACATTACTATTAAAGGCATTTGCTACTCTATTAACTGCAATCACAGCAATTTCAGAAATCCCTTAGCATATATGAAGTAAGTTTTCTCCATTTTGCAGCAACAGAAAACCAATCACTATTAACTTGTTACTATCTAGAACATACCTTAAAAGAAAAAAATTACTAAAATGAAGTAATTGCTGGCTTTCTGTAGTATTTCCAAATTAGCAGGATATAGCGTCAGTTCCTGTCATTGAAATTATAGCGCTGTTTTCTGATTGTCCTTGATTGTCAAAGGGAAAATCTTGTAGGCAGATGAGAGCTTTCTTTTCAGATGGACTTAAAGCCTTCAAAGATGAAAATGTTGATTTGAGAAATGAGGTAAATATTTTCCTTGTCATAAAGAAAAGGGAAAATATTTTAAAATATGCACATGATCAATTGCTCACTGAAGCCTTTGCACATGTATAATATAACTTAGCAAAATGGCTGCATATCTGTTTTTGAGATGATGTGGAAAACAATTTTTCTCTTGCAAAAATCCTTTCACTTCCTCCCACTCCTGAGAGATATTAAACCATAATGTATTTCTTTTGGGAAAATAATCAGGGTTGAATTTGAGGTACAAGAAATATTGTTTGGAAGCTTTTGTTGCTGTGTGTGTCACCTTCTGCTACTGATGTGTCTATTGATTGTGGATGTATTAGCTACTCTCAGGGAACAATGTGCATATAGGTGTGGACTTAATAAGCAGGTGTCACATTATATTTTTAATTTCCTTTGCACACTTGAATCATAGATATTATACATCATTGAGTCCAAAAGAGAAAAAAACACCAAAACCTAATATGCTGAAACACTTTGTCATCAAATAGAACAAAATGGGAAAATTATGATATACTTACTGATAGCATAATGAAGGTGAGACATCCTTGTCCCCAAGGGATACAGAGTTCTTCATACTCTGACATAATAAAGCAATGGAATGGAAGTAACAAGATTCACACATGCTAGGTAGGCTTCAAATAGCCTAGACGCCCCCCGTGGCTAAAGATTTGGCAGCATTGTCTGCATACCCCAGTGATTTGTGAAATGACCAAGTTAATTCTCTCTGCTCAAACACCTGTTTATTAAGGCAAAGCTTGCTTTCTAAAGGAAGCAAGGTTAATCGTTTTCTTCTTTTCACACCTTAAGTTTAATGATTTTATAGATCTGGTATGGCATAGGAAAGCCATTGAACTAATCTCCTTCTACCATCCCTCACTCTTTTCTGCCTGCTTTATATAGTCATTACTGCCAAATACTTACAATATTAAGTTCATGTAATATCACTGTCTTGATCAATATTCCCAAAAATTCACAAGATGAGTACAAAAAAAGGCACTGAATCTGTTGGAAGAAATCCAACAGAAAGCTCAATGAAAACAAAAGATATAACCTGACTAATTAAGTGTGATTCTCTCTTAAATTGGAAAAGAGGAGAGGAGAGATGGATGAAAACAGGAAAGAAGATGATTTTTTTTCTGTCAAGCATTGCAATTTTGTATTAAAAACTCTTAAACTGCTGAAGTGAAAATTTAGATAAACTAAACCATGCTGTATATCTGAATCAACCAACTAGTTGCAGTATATGTAATGTTTTGGACAATATTTTTCTTTGACCATCAAGGAGCCTGGGATTCTTTCCTCAACCTTCTTCTCCAATACTAGAAAAATCAAAATAGGGGCCAAACCCAGAAATTCTAATTTGCCAAGATAAATGTAATAGAATTTCTTTAAACATTACCTCTATTATGTACATAATATTTTGGCTAAACAAATATTGTACATAAATATACAAGCTTGTAATTTTTTTCTTTATTTTTACATGTATTTTAAAACTTTTATTGGAAGCTACGTGATTTGATAATACATTCTGAAAAATCCTGAAACATTTTGTATAGTAACATATACTCTGTTGATTATAAAGATAAACTGCATGTCCTTGAATCTCCAGGATTTCTCTACAGGATATATGTTAACCACTGGTGTTGTGGTAAAGCCGTCAAATATGTCTGGTAAAGCTGTAAATATATTTTTGCTCTTAAAAGTTATTCTTTTGTTTGTTTCACCTTTGAGAGCATTCTGTGTAGCAAACTGCAGTGTAAAGAAAGAGAAAATCTTTTTCTTTTTACAGAGAAAACCGTGGCTATTTTAGTTTCCAAACTTTGAAGTGAATATTCAGATGCAATTTTTCACAGGTAGATAATTAATTACCACAGAATAAATGTGATTGTGAGGAGTGAATGCAAAATTATAGCTGTGTAACATTTGTTATGCAAAATTCTTTAGGGACTACTTTTGAATATTACATAAATGTTTTCAAATCAGGCACATCCAAATGATTCTAATTTATAATATTCTCTTAAACTTAACAGGTGCATCGTTTTTGGAATGAGTCTCTCTAGGCTCATCAATCTGAATAAAAAATTCAGATGACCATTAATTATCTTGAATAGAAACCTGGCAGCTCCCTTTTTTACTGGACAAGTCAGATCATGTGATAGAAAACCTATACTTCATTAATGACAAGCTATGAGACCCAAATAACATGTCATCGTAACAAAGATATGCTTCTTAATTATCTATATTAGGTAAATTTTTAAAAAATTACTAGTGCTTGTGTTTATTCCAATTTTATATGCTCAGTCTGGAAGATTTTGAAGTGTTCCTTGATGAAGTCTGGAGAAAGTATTTAGTTTTCTAACAGTGATGTACTTGAAACTTGCATTCAGGATCCAGCCACACTGCGTTGTAGTCATCACAATGCTGAGAGGAACATTCAGACCAGAACGCAGCATTTCCTAGCTGACTGCAAGCTCCTGTACTTGTAGCCCACTGAGAGGATGCAAAATCTTCAGTTCTTATTTTGGTGTCATGGTAATATAAACAAAAAGAACATTTTTGTTCCTGCATCCATGTACCATTCTTCAGGTATATTTTAAGCTTGCTTAACTCACCTGAATGGCATTTCAGTTCAACAAAATTCAAAAAAGCTATGCTTCTGCTTCCCACCATTAGAAAATATTTTAGTGGTGTTGCCACACACTTAGTAAGCAATGTTCTAGAGGCTAAAGGACTTGCTTTGAAGGCTATAGGAGAAATAGGGAAACTGTACTTGGTATTTTTAACTCTCAAGGATTCAAGCTCACTTTTCACTGTATTCTCCTTAACTGCTACTTTAGGTTATACTGTTTTTTTGTAAAACATCATTCTCTTAAACCTCTGTTGCCTGATGTGCAAATGAACATCCCCTAAAAAAGTTTACAAAAAACCTTACTGTTGAGATTCAAGCAAGTTAAAAACCACTAAAAGCTACCACTGCTGTGCATGATTATAGCCATCTCTCTCCAACACAGAACCTTTATAGAGGAGAACAATCCAAACCAGTATGCACAAAAGGCAGTCAGTGCTACTTGGTCTTGGGGACAAGCTCCTGGCCCGCTTTTGTTTGGTAGTAGAAACATAATAAATATGGTCACGCATATGTGAATAAGAAACAACTGGTACTGAAGGTGATTTAAACTACATTTTTTGCACTTAGGAAGCCTAAATTACACCTAATTCCCATTTCTGATGACATTGTAGTAGCCTGAATCTTACCTCAAGTCAAAATAGAATTAATGTCAGGCAGCTTTTGTTAGCAGAATCATCTTACGCCTTGTCCTGGAAGGCAAATTTTGTTTCTTCTCAATAAATGCTCATGTCTGAGGTCAGTTTGAAGGGTATTCCTCCTTTTCTTCCTTTGTAATGAGATAACAGTCTCTGTCTTCTCTATATTTCCTGTGAATTTGGCATCTAGTAAGTCAATTGCTTAGAATCAACAGTATTGATTAGTTTTCAAAAAACAATTTTCTTTGAAAACTGATTCTCAAAATCACTAGCACAGGGAATAAAATAATTGTGAAACAATAATATCTCATATTTATCTATAACATCTGCTAAATATTATTCCTTCCATATTAATACAAATGAAACCAAAAAAAAGAGAGAAATTCAAGTCTTTGTTGTCAGAATAATCCTCCACATTTAAAGACTTGTTTTGTTTTTGTTTTTGTTTTTTTTTTCTTTTCTTTTCTTTCTTTTTTCCCTGATATAGCAACCTTTTTCTGGAAATTGGGATCAGGGATGTTTTAAGATCAACAAGCCAAA
>NW_009599662.1:0-9132 GCF_000690535.1 Cariama cristata | reverse complement strand
AAAAAAAAAGCCAAAAAAAAAAAAAAAAAGTGGTTATGTTTGAATATATGTTAATCTAAAAAGATACCCAGAAAAAAAACAAGACTATGTCTATTAATTGCACAATAAAACCTATGCTCTATCTCTTGAAAAAGTTGTTAAAATCTTGAAAAGCTGTGAACTATTGTAGATGCCATACACTTCTTGATTTTACAAATATAAACAGCCAAACCCCAAATTTTTACTTATTTTTCTTGACATTTTTCACTATAATTTGTGAGCTCTTTTTTAGAAAACATGATTAAACATTTACTTACTTGCTTAATAATAATCCTATAGAATGGGAGGATAATCAAGAGTAAGGCTGCAGTTTGTGAAATTGTTTCTTGAGCAAGTGCCAGATTATCTGAGAAATTTGAAACAGAATGCCAATCTCATGAAGACTGTCTCAGATTTTGGGTTTGACAAGCCACTCTTGTTTTGAGGAAAATATTTGGTGTATACATTCAGCAAAGACTTACATACGATAAAATAAATGCCTTTAAAATGGATACTCTTAGCAAAAAATCCCCCTGTGACTGTGTTTGTTACAAGTTATTTCCTACCAAGAAGAAAAAAATAGCAAAACCCCCGTAATTTTATGCTAAAGAAACATTAACATCTACAGTAGACTCTTCATAGAGACCTATTACCACCGGTAAGTTTAAAAGTACAGAATGTTAAGTTTCCTCTTTTTTGGTAGATGAAACAGTTGGTGAAATACTGCAAAATGAAGTTAAATATCAAAAGTAGATTACTTGTTCATCTACATATAATCCTATTGGCTTTTCTTATATTTTGGATGTGATGCAACAACACACATCTCATTCAACATAGAATTTACCAAGTACTGAACTTCTGCATTCACAGTTTGTGGTAGAACTCCTCAAACAGAAGAATATATGATGCTTTGCGGTTGACATAAGAGACAAGAGTATGTCTAAAGAGATAGTCTAATTTTAATTTTATTTTTTATTTAAGTTATTGGCATGAATATCACAGAAAAATAAATTCTGGACCAGTAGGCTCATAAGTCAACTTTGATTCTTTTGACAGAATAGTACATCAGTGATCCAGCTTTTAATATGAGTTTTCTATTGTCATCCTTTTTATCTGACTGAGGTTCTTGCTATTTTTAAACATCCTTAACACTCATGCATTTCTGTAGTATAACAGAAGCCATTATATGGCTGTGATTTCCAAAGAGGCTTTTTTAAGAACTGTCTATTGTGTTCTTATTTTATTCATTTTTTTGCATAGGCAAGTAGAGATTAAATATTTGCATTTTATCAGCAAATTACCATCTTTGTGTGACAGTTCCCATGTTAAAAAAAAAAAAAAAAAGGAAAAAAAAACCTCTTATGTCTTTGCGGATGGCTTCAAGAAGGATTAACAATTTGCAGCTACATTGAAGTGTGAAATCCCAATTCAAGACCTCAAAGGCTTTACAACAGTAATTGTAACATATAACATCTAAAGTCAAGGTATGTTTCATGATAGTCCATTGATGACAGTTCTCATTACAACTTCACTACCAAGTAAACTATAGTTATTAAGGCACTCCTGGGGAAAAGTAAGAATTTAACTACCAAGGCTTTAATGTTCATGCTATTTTTACATGTTAGTTCTGCTTACAAAAAGACCAGAAATTAAGATAAATAATGAGAATGTCTGTAACTGACTGACAGCTCCTGCTTTTATTTCAGCTTAAAATTAGTCAATTTAATTATTCAAGCAATAGAGGTCACTCATTACAAGGCGGGCAATAATAGAAGCTATAAGATACATTTGTTGCTGATCAATTACCTCAACAACTTCAAAAATATTGTCATATGTGAACACAAAATTTGAAAGAAATACTTTCCACATTGATGCAGCTCCTGTTGGTGTTTCAGCAATATTATGCATGACTGGTCAGTGTCCTGGTTTGGCTAAAACAGGAGTATTTATCCTTTCAGGAGCTTTTCTTCCTTCAGTTAAGTTTCTTCTAAGTAACTGTACTTTCTGAAAAACTTTCTGAAAGTGCAGTTGCATGTTCTTCAGACAGTGTCTGTTTTCAGACTTGATAACCCTTGATGTTTATAGTTGCTACTGAACTAACGGTGGGATTGGTATGCAGAAATGCCCGATTTTATACTTATCCCTGTGAGAACCAGGTCACTGCTGGCTCTCTTATGTTAAACAAGTAAAAAGTGGTAAAAAGGTCGCATCTGTGGAAAAATGTGGACGGGACAGGTGAACAGAAACTGACCAATGAGGTATTCCATCCCATCCACATCATACTCAGTACAAAGCTAAGGGATCATGGGGGTCAGGTTCTCTTCTTTTATGACTGGCATCCCTGCAGGACCCCGCTTGTCCTCCTGCCTCCAGTCCTGAGCTGGTGCGACCTGCAATTCCCTGACCATCATTGGGAAACTCAATGTTGGTTTTACATATTTTTCCTTTTTTTATTGTTAGTAGTATTAGTATTAATATTATTATACTCTTTTTCATTGTTACTGTTTTATTAAAGTAGTTTTAACTTCCAACCCGTAAGTCTCTCTCCCTTTTTTCCTTTCCTGCCCCTCCCAGGGGGAAGCAAGGAGTTGACAGAGAGCATCTGCCCTTGACTTTAGAAGCCAGTCCAGCCTTAAACAGTGACAGTCAGCAATCCAACGCTTACTAAAAATCTCTTCCTTGTTTGCTTATAATAAGAACAACTACCATGATTCTTATCATAACTATTGCTTATAAAATTACAATTAGTACACTGCTACCTTGACAGTACCTAAACACTTAGAAAAAGAGAAAGAGGGATAAAGGATGCAATAACCAATGCAAATCTAGTTGAGATGAAAGTTTTAGTAATGCTGGAATTTTTTCCACCTTGCTATTTTGAGGGTGCTTACCAATGTTTCTTTCTAAAGGTTCTATTGTCTTATTGCCTTAATCCATGGATTCTAATACATATAATGGTCTTTTTGTTATTCCACAATAAGTTTCTTTTCAGTGAAATAATCAGCTATTATTATTATTATTATTTTTTCATACTTTAACATTTCTGCAATTTTGATTATAACTAATCATGTATACTGAATTTTCTTTTGTTTCAATTTTTCTGAGCTCATAACCTCAGGAAGAGCTTGCAGTGAAAGACCCATCTTCCCACTTTCTTGAAAGTATCATGCATAGTATTCCTAGTTTATATTGCTTACAATAATGTAAAAAAATCTTACAGTATTTTTGTATTCTTCTTTTCTGTAACTTTGCTTGTGATGGTGATGTTTCCTTCTGACTTGTAGTCTATATTTTTCGTATAGCAAGTAACAAATAATTTTGCCAATTTTACCATGATATAATATATAGAGTAATGAGTAGAAATGTATCTTGCACCAATTTGATACATTCTCATAACTAAACTTCTCTGGCACCTGGCTAGATATCCTTCATTCAAGGCTTATATCTTTTTATCACTTATCTTTTCTTTAATATATCTAGTACAATATAGCTTTCACCAACAAAATGCTCAGCTTCTTTTTCTTTTTTTCACCCTTTTGCAAGCTATTTATAATTTGTCACTTTCCTAAATGATTTTTTTTTATAAAAAATCCACATATACTTTTTCATCTTTAAACCCCTGTATAATATCTCGTCCTCTTTGTATGATGGCTTACTTTCAATAATACTGTATTTTTCATTTAGTCTTGCTCCAACATCTAATCAGTCTGGATAGGAACCTATCTGTTAAATTCAGAAATCTCTACAGATGAACTAGTCATCCCAGGCCCCCCTTAACAGTCAATGGGAAAAAATATATTTTTAGTCGATGAATCAGAACACATGTGTATTTCTTCAGAATGAAATTTGCTTTTTCCTCCAAAATGCAAATTTTTCTCTGTTGACTAAAGGGGCACAGACTAACTAACATTGATTTACAAGTTAGGTAACTATATTTGGTCTGGTGAATTACACCCTTATCCTTCACAGAGGTTGCTAACATTACAAGCTCTTAATGTATTTTTGAATTCTTTTAATGTTTGTATCTCCATCTTATCTGGAAAGAAAAGCTTGTCCATGACATTTTACTTCCTTGTACAGAATTCAATTCCTCACAGTCATTTTTGCCTAATTCTCTTAGATCAGTTTGTCCAATACATTATGACAGTAGAACATCATAAAATTGTATTTGCAAGTAAATATTTCAGTTTTTCATTATGGTCTTGTTTGTACAGTTTTGTTAATGTCTCAGAATTGTCTTTTATTACTGTTGCCTTAATTTCTTCCTCCAACAAAATCCTCCATAATTATAAAACATAACAGTATCTAATAATACCCCGTTTCCCCTGTCACTTTTAATTCTTTAAAAAGAAGACAAAAAAAAAAAAAGGAAAAAAAATGAAAAAACCCGCATAACCATAAGAAAAAATCCTGCACAACCACAGACAAAAAACCACCAAGTTTTATCTGAATACCATTCTCATATCTTTCTGAAAATCCACACATCTGAACAATTAATAATTTTAGGTCATGGATATGAAACAGATTTGCAAAAAAACGTTAAACGACAGTTATTTTAGGTTATATACCTTTCTCTTTGAATAACTCAGCATTGCAGACAATGATAAAACAAAGAACAGAGATGACATGGAATGTCCTCAAAAAATCCCATCATGTCTAATTCTTTTTTGTACAGTTTTAACCTGGTAGTTTAAGCATAATATGCACTTTCCTTTTTTACCCCATAGAAGTTCTACTGATAGTGGATGGCATTTTATGAATTCAAGTGCACTTATAATCCAGGAACATGACTTTTTTTTTTGTTGATAACCTAGTCAGTTTACATGCTGAAGCTTTTGCTTTTAGTGCAGCTATCAGTCATCAGATAGAAGTTCTCCCAGCACTGTAAAATCCTTCCTTCTCTTGAGAAAGCACGTAATTAGTTTCAATACATTCTATTGACATAATTTCAAAGAATATATACCAGACCACAGGCAAATTTATAGGTCTACATTTAGGAAGTCCTGCTTCTTTTTTCTGAAGAAGAAATATCTGCCTTTCACCTTTTAATTGCCTTTTTTTTTTTTTTCCAATTTTTTGTGGGGTAAATATACTTTAAGATGAAAATATAAATTAGCCTCATTCTCCAACCAATAATTATGGATTCTATTACTTTTTGGTGTTTACCAATTAGCTAACTTTCTCTGTCTGCTTTGTAAATTGTCATCGCTTTGATTAATAACATCATCCCATTCACTAGTTTTCAGCCTACTTTGCCAAAGGATTACAGGATGCCTTCTTTTCCCATACATCTTTTTTAAAAGTAAGTCACAGTTTGTTTATTTATCATTACATTATTTATATCCCTGTAGTCTGATCGCCTGAATAAATGCCTCTGGTCATTTTCAAACAAGTTTTTATATTAATATTATTCTTTCTCTGTGCATATCTCAAGTTCTCTAGACTTAATGCCTCTAATAATTGAACATTAAGAATTTCAAGTTTCAGTCCATGTCTAAATACTATGGTAGAATCTTTTTTCCACAGCAGGATAAAAAAAAATCTAATTTTATTGTCCTTAATTTGAGAGAGGTCTAAAATCATAACTTAATTTTGAAGAAAACTGCTTGAGATTTTAAAACTGGATAGATTAAGATTCCATCTTATGAAAAATTCGATTCAACTTCAGGAATGTTTTTTATTGAAATAAAAAGAGAAATTGAGAATTTATGTTAAGGATTAATAACTGCAGAGTACTGAATTTTTTTGAATGATACGTAGTTACTTTTTTAACTGAGAACAACAAACATGCTAAAGACATTCTAAAAAGAAACAAGCAAAAGAAAAGCAGGATAGTTTTTTGTAGATCTGTGAAAAGAAACAGATTAAAGGAGATGATTGGAAATGTGAAGGCTGGTGAACTAGGTAATGTAACTAAGAATAATATTTAATTACAAAAGAAATTGACAAACAAAATAGACAAGTAAACAGAATTTAGCAAGTTCTAGAAATCCATTATTAAAATGTATTTAATAGATAAGGGACTTCCAAGTGGCACTAAAACATTTTTGTTTGTCAATTAAGAAAAATTATTTTGGTTTAAGAGCCAGTAATTAAAACTCTTTATTACTGTAGTAGTAGTTGAATCAACCAGACTAGCAGAACTCAAGCGTTATTGATTTTTAAGGTTCTTTCATTGTGACCAGAACAGAAGTAGCAGGTACACTATCTTCCTTGATACAGAAATTATAAAGGCATATGCCTAACTAACTTAGGTAGTCTTGGCTATTAATGTGCAGGTACAATCCCACAATAATAAGAAACTATCCACACTAAAGTAGCTACTTGCGACTCAGGTAACTTTTCAACAGAGTAGGGTAAGTGTCTCATAACTGACTCAGACTCATTTTAATTTTTATTGTCCTTATAGGGTTACCAGACAGGTTCAGAGAAACTTTGCCTGTGCATTTCAGCTCACTGGAAATGAGCTTCAGAACTACCTTTTACGTATAGATATTTATATGTATATGGGCATATATACTTCCCTGATAGAACACATTTCCTCCTATGTGTCAAAAGGAATTAAAAAAAAAATGCAATAACCAAATCCTCTTACCTACGAAACTCTTCTTTCCCTTACTCTGCTTGTCCAATCACCTTTCTTTTACAACAAATAGCAGCTTAAAATCATCAAAAGTAAGTATTTCCTATGTATAGAAAAGGACAAATGTAAAAGTAGAAAAGTAGACCAATATTTTTCACAGATATAGAATCATAGAATCATAATATCATAGAATCTTTTAGGTTGGAAAAGACCTTTAAGATCATTGAGTCCAACCGTAAACCTAACACCACTAAACCATGCCTCTAAACACCACATCTACACGTCTTTTAATCACCTCAAGGGATGGTGACTTCACCACTTCCCTGGGCAGCTTGTTCCAATGCTTGACAATGCTTTGGGTGAACAAATTCTTCCTAATATCCAACCTAAATCTCCTCTGGCACAACTTGAGGCCATTTCCTTTTGTCTTATCACTTATTACTTGGGAGAAGAGACCACCCCCTACTTCACTGCAACCTCCTTTCAGGTAGTTGTAGAGAGTGAGAAGGTCTCCCCTAAGCCTCCTTTTCTGCAGGCTAAACAACCCCAATTCCCTCAGCCACTCCTCATCAGACTTGTGCTCTAGACCCTTCACCAGCTTCATTGCCCTTCTCTGGACATGCTCCAGCACCTCAATGTCTTTCTTGTAGTGAGAGGCCCAAAACTGAACACAGTATTCAAGATGCAGCCTCACCAGTGCTGATTACAGGGGGACAATCACTTCCCTAGTCCTGCTGATCACATTTTTTCTGATAGGAGCCAGGATGCTGTTGGCCTTCTTGGCCACCCAGGCACACTGCCGGCTCATGTTCAGCTGGCTGTTGATCAGCAGACCCAGATCCTTTTCTGCCAGACAATTTTCCAGCCACTCTTCCCCAAGCCTGTAGCATTGCATGGACCTGGCACTAGGTCTTACTGAACCTCGCACAAGTGGCCTTGACCCATCGATCCAGTCTGTCCAGATCCCTCTATAGAGCCCTTTTACCCTCCAGCAAATCTATACGCCCACCCAACTTGGTGTCATCTGCAGACTTACTGAGGGTGTACTCAATCATCTCATCCACTGATAAAGATATTAAACAGAACTGGCCCAAATACTGAGCCCTGGGGAACACCACTGGTGACCAGCTGCCAACTGGATTTAACTTCATTCACCGCCACTCTTTGGGCCCAACCATCTAGCCAGTTTTTTGCCCAGTGAAGAGTATGCCAAATCAAGTCATGAGCAGCCAATTTCTCCTGGAAAATGCTGTGGGAAACAGTGCCAAAGGCTTTACTGAAGTCTAGGTAGACATCATCCACAGCCTTTCCCTCATCCACTAAGCAGGTCACCTTGTCATAGCAGGAGATCAGGTTAGTCAGCTGGTGCCGAGGTCGCACTGACAGGCCTGTAGCTCCCCAGATCTTCCTTCCGGCCTTTCTTGTAGATGAGCATCACGTTTACCAACCACCAGTCAACTGGGACCTCCTCGGTTATCCGGGGCTGCTGAAAAATCATTGAAAGTGGCTTTGTGAGCACTTCCATCAGCTCCCTTCGTACCCTTGGGTGGATCTTATCTGGCCCATAGGCTTGTGTATGTCTTAATGGTGTAGCAGGTCACTAACCATTTCCCCTTGGGTCATGGAGGCTTCATTCTGCTCCCTGTCCCTGTCTTCTAGATTGAGGGCTGGGTACCTGAGGCACAACTGGTCTTACTGTTAAAGAATGAGTCAAAGAAAGCATTAAGTACCTCAGCCTTTTCCTCACCCTTTGTCGCTATGTTTCCACTGACATCCAATAAAGAATGGAGATTGCCCTTAGCTCTCCTTTTACTATTCATGCAGTAGCCAGATTAAGTTCTAGTTGGGTTTTGACCCTTCTAATTTTCTCCCTGCATAACCTCATGACATCCTTGCAGTCCTCCTGAGGTGCCTGCCCCTTCTTCCAAAGGTCCTAAACTTTTTTTTCCCCTGACTTCCAGCTAAAGCTCTCTGTTCATCCAGGCCAGTCTTCTTCCCTGCCTACTCATCTTTCAGCACATGGGGATGGCCTGTTCATGTGCCTTTCAGATTTCCTTCTTGAGGAATGTCCAGCCTTCCTGGACTCCTTTCCCCTTCAGGACTGCCTCCCAAAGCACTCTGTCAACCAGTGTCCTAAAAAGGCCAAAGTTTGCCTTCTGGAAGTCCAAGGTAGCAGTTCTGCTAACGTCTCTCCTTACTTGTCCAAGATTCGAAAACTCTATCATTTCATGATTGCTTTGCCCAAGATGGCCTCCAACCATCACATCAGTCATAAGTCCTTTCATGTTCACAAACAACAAGTCCAGTGGGGTGCCTTCCCTAGTTGACCCACTCACCAAATGTGTCAGGGCATTATCTTCCACCTAATCCAGGAACGTCCTAGACTGTTTCCTCTTTATGTTGTATTTTCAACAGACATCTGGTAGACTGAAATCCCCCATGAGAACAAAGGCTAGCGATAGATGAGCCGACGGGGACAAAGACCGGCCTGGTCGAACAGGAAACTCTGGTTGGAACTCAGGAAGAAGAAG
>NW_009599661.1:19818-36246 GCF_000690535.1 Cariama cristata | reverse complement strand
AGCCCTGCTCACCTCCTGTGGTGACCCTGGGCCTCGCTTACACCTCATCCTTCCCTGCTTTCTAAACCTACTCCTGTCCATGCCTTTGAAACTGAATCAAGTTTTGTGGGGTTGGGTTTTGTTGGCTTTGGTTTTCCCCACTAAAGTTATTATAAACATGTTTTTCAAAGGAGGTAGTGCTTGTTTTGAGTAAAAAAAACCCTCATCATAGTTGTAAGAAATGTTTTTTCTCCGCTGTTTCGCTGCAATTCCTGTTCTCTTACCTATTGCATTCGTAATGGTAATTGGGAATTCTGTTCTGAAATACCTTCTGGAAACAAGACTGCAGTTTTTCTTCCCCATACAGAAAGCCAGAGTGAAAGGGTTTTTTTAGGGATCCATCTAATCAGCATCTTCCAGGGGGCCTACTCGTATTTTCTCCATAAACACAGATGAAAGTGGGCCAGGACGACTGTGCAATAATCATGGCTCAGCCTAAGTGTCGATACCGACAGATGGAAAGATACCCGCTCCTGTGCTGACAGACAGGTGTATCGTAAGTCCACTTGTCATCTAGAGCTCCATATGTATTGAAATACAGGTTGGTTTGAGGAATCCAGTCCTTCTCTTTGACCATCTCATTCTGTCTCTGGGTTTGATAGGAGCCAGTACTGCAAGTGCAGCTTGAGAAATGTCTCGAACTCGAGCAAAACTTCCTCTGATCAGCTGTTCATACGGTCGCAGCTGGACTGCCAGTGCCACTTAATTCGTCTATTAGGTTGCTTTCTTTTAAATGTCTTCTATCTGGAGATAATAATTGGAAAAGTAGGGGAATGGATAACAATCTACAAGGTGGGGAGGATAAATCATGCAGGAGAACAAGCTTTTGGGTCAAGGCACAGGACAGATTGGAAAAGTAAATGGTTTATAGTAGCTTAAATACCTCCTGGTTTATCGGCAGAGTGATCCCCACCTCAGCCCTTTAGGAGCCGAAACGATGGATGAAGGGCTCAAGTGAGATGCGCAAAAAAAACCAGAGGAGAGAATTTGAAGAGGCTCGGGATTCAGCCTTTGCCCTAGAACAGTGAAACATTCCCAGTCTGGCCTCAGATAGCGGTACATTTCCAGCTATATGACGTGACGCATAACTCGAAAGTACATAAAAAGCCACATGAGTACGTTCAGATACCCACACCCTAACTGCAGCTAAAAAGCAGCAGCTTTTAAAGAGAAGGTTGAGAAGCACCAAGGAGCAAAGCCTGTCCGCGCTTCCTTCGCCATTGTAGAGGTTCTGGAAGTAGCCCTTGCTTGGCTTTCCAAGTGAAAGCCGCTACCAACAGCACTGAATTACTTAAAATTTGATGTTTATTGTCCACGTGGTGTGCAGCTGAGCGAGCTGCTGCGGCTGCTCGCGAGAGGAGAAATGCTTGTTGAATGAACCATGATCTGCCCCCGCCTTTTTTTTTTTTTAAGGTTTAATTGAATGTGGGAGAGACAGGTTTGGAACTGCTTTTGGGTGATGGCAGAGGAACTTCTCTTAAGTAATCTGGGGCCGTTCCAAAAGGCATTCCAGTTCTCAGAAAAATAGGTATTACTAGTCATTGCTTATATGCTATGAGTTGACAGATTAGTAATTTTCTCTGCCAAAGTTTACAGTCAGGCTTTACCATGACAGTAGATCAAATACATGTACTTGCCTGGGCAGCTGACCTGGTTTGAACTCAGCAAGTGTTACGCTCAATCATGACCACATTTTTGGAACAAATACTCTGCTATGCTTTTTAAAGCAACCGTAACCTTGTAAAGCATTAACCGGCCTCTCAAGCCCATTTCAAGCACCTAGTGCCCTTGGTGCCGTGGCAGATTATTTAGACCCCGTAGGTGTAAGCAGCCTGACGACAGAACTGGATTGAGACAAGCGATAAGGGAGTAGCCTGTTTTGCAGTCAGACCTTCCCCTGAATAAGGACAACTCCCAGCTGGGGCCAAGGGGAGAAACAACTTGATCCTTCCATTTATTCCTCTGCGCTCCATTCCTCTTCCGTTCTGGCTTTTGGCTTGCGTGCTGCAGAAAGACAGTTAGAAATAGCTGTTCTTACATGCTCAGGCTGTTTGATTTTGGAAGTTGGCATTGGTTTTACTGGAGATAGAAGAGCACCCACGAGCACAGAATAAAACAGCCCATCCCCAGGCAGAGCTGTAACAGAAGGGAGGAGTGAAAGGTGCAGGAGCTGAGCAGCTATCTCCTCCTTATTCAGAGTTTCTATTGAAGTCAATGACCCAGATTTCTCTAACTTCAAATGGCTGTTCCCAGAGAGCTTGCCGGAGGTGAGGTGCTGGGGAAGGTCAGGCAGAATTTACCCTGAAATATTCTGCATGCGTAGGCTTATCAGATCTGGATCGGTAGAACTTGATACTGCAAACCCACGTTCTTTAGTGCGGTCTGTGATTGTCACTGAATTGACTAGTACCCTGGGCTTCAGGCTTGCAAGGCTGCCCCAAGCTTGGGATTTCTTTCTGTCCTGTCTTTCTGTGATCAGTTCGGTGACATCCACCTTGCTCCCAGTTTTCCCTCTTAAAAAAAAAAAAAAAAAAAAAATAATTAAAAAGTTGCAGAAGACCCAAACTAGTTTTTAAACCCATGGGCTTAGATTATTCAGAACCCAGAAAAGTGGGTTTAACTCTCTTATCTTTGGCAAGAAAGCCTGATCTTCTGCGGAAGACTGGGAAAATTCCTACAGACAAAAATCAGGCTTCCAAACACGAAGGCATTAAAGTCATGCTATGTCTCTTTATGAAAGCCTCATTGTAACTGCACATATTTTAAAAGAGCAGCAAGCAGTGCAGAAACTCACATTAGTAATCTGTATGCAGTTTATCCTGTAGGTTTAGATTCATTAAGCCTTGCAGATGAGACTGGTTTAGGGTTTTTTTTTTCTTTTTTTGTTTTCCCTCCCTCTCTTTTTTCAATGTACCCCCACTTTCAGTTACAGGCAGGAGCAGAGCAGGTTCCCGATACCGATGCCGGCCTGCCGTCCCCTTCCTCAGCCCAGCCGGGGGGGATTCTGCTAAACTGTCATCTCTCTTATGGCCCATTTTGTTCTGTTTAAATATCTCATCAGAAATTTCAGTTGGAAACTAGTTGCTATCTCAGTATCAGAATATGCACATTGAATATGTTAAATATCAGCTTACCAGGCTCCCCAGGTTTTTGGAAACCTACTTATGCAAATACCGTAATGCACCATAGAGACAGCGACTACGAACACTGTCTTAAGAGGCAAATGTACCCTGGATTCCGGGCGTGTAGCTCCCTACTTTATTTGATACAGAAAATCTGATTAGATCTCTAAAGATTAGAGTTTAAAAGGGCTAGGAAAAAATAGCGTATTAGTAACTTCAATTTTTCTTAAAATGTATATTCAACCGTAGAATGCCCTTTACTGGTACAGAGCATCCCAAAGCTGGATGTCAGTCGTATGGCTCTGCGTTTCTCAAAAGGAAAAGGAGGTATTTTCCCATAATCGTACGTTGGCTTTGTCGTACCAGCGCCCAGGGCCGCTGTGTGCTGTGACGCGGGATGGAGCAGCTGCACGCTGGGGATTGTGCTCCGAGGGAGAGATTCCAACCCGCCGGTCCTCCTACCTCTCCTTCCCGCTGGAGTCAGCCGCTCGGCAGAAGTCCCGCTGCCCGTTTTCTCTTCTGAAAGACCAGACTAATTGCTAACGTCTCCTAGGAGGACAGATGCGTACAGACAAGATGTACACCAAAAGAGGCGCATGATATTTGCCATTTGAAACAGTGCTCAGCTTTGTAAACTTGTTTTTATGCATTCAAGTGAAATATTTAAGTTAATTGAGATGAATACAATGATAGCTGGCGGCTGTATCATAATAACCCTTCGATATACATGCAGACACAAGGAAGCATAGAAGCATTGCTATTGTTTGTTACTTTATTTTGCCTTTGACTTTTTTTTATGTCATGTTTTCTTTTAAAGTTATATCTGCTCTGATCTGCAGTAACGTGGGTGCGTAACTGACTGCATTTGGACTAAAGGTATTCTTGTCCGAATGTTTTTCTGGCCAGGCATTTAGACTATAAGCTATATTGAAAGCATCAGGCAGAAAGTTATACTGAAAACCTCAGACATAACTAGTTTAATATTAAACCAGCTTTGTATTATTTTTATTCTCATTAATTTTTAAAGCCTTTTTAAAAAAATCTTTTAATTAATTGCCTTGCAGAGTAAGTTGATTTTGAAAGCTCACAACTAGCATTTTCATAGGCAGTTTTTTTGTTGTGGTTTTTTTTTTTTTTTTTAAACTGCCAAAGGGCATAAACATACTTACAGTTTTCTATAGCCATCTGACAGCATGCATGCAAGGAAATAAACGTGTCCTCCTCCTGTATTTCCCTTAAATGGCTTTGACCTGGAGAATACATTATGTTGATTGGCATGAGAAAGAAGGCTGTGATCTTATTTTTACTGTTTGTTATAGCGGTTTCAAACTTATCAAAGGAAGAAATAGAGGCTTTTTAGATGGCTGCTTGCCAACATCACTAATCAGAATTTTAATGAGATTTTTCTTTTTGAGGCCTAAATTAGGTCTAATTAACAATATAGAAATCAAATGTATAATGCCATAAAAGGGATGCAGCCTACTGCATATAGAATGTGTTTCAATCTCTTTACAAGTAGAAATGTTGAACAAAATACACATTCTTACGCTGTTTTAAATATATGCAGCTTTTATTTTTACCGTTATGCCTTAATTAACAAATTGCCTTTAGAGCATGTCGTCCTAGACTTTTATAACAACTTTGACCTCTCTGAAGGGGAATAACGCAGGTGCTTATGGCTGAACCCCCCCCAACAATTTCCATTCACTTGAACACGGACTCCTGCACCCCCCCGCCCGACACGCGCCGCTGTCGCAGTGACGGCGTGAGCTGGGCCCTCTCACTTCCCCCAAGTGCTCCGTTTGCCATCGTCACCGCTTTGGATGGTCCGTGTGTTCCTATTGTTTGTGGGCTGGATAACTAGCCTGCAGCTCCCATTTCCCACCCATCACAAAAGGCAGGGTTATATTTAGTCTACACGCACTGTTTTTCTCCAAGCATTTAAGACAGAAAATGATTAACAAGTACAAAACGTCATCGTCAAAATACAGCGTTGCTTCTTCCCCCAAAGTCTATTTTGTGCAAAGAGGGATAAGCCAAAAGGAGTTCCCCCCACCGCGCAAAATTTTGTTATTTATGGTACTGTAGTTCAGTTCTCTCCTTGTCTGACTTATCTGTTACATATGAACTATTTCAACAGAGGAAAACATCTTTAATCAGAGTTGCTCAGATGCAGCTTAATTCAATTAAACACCTCAAAGTATGGAATTGCAGCTTCTGCCTAAACAAACCATTTTATTCACATTCTGAGACCATTAAACCAGGAAGTCTCTTGCAAAGCCTTTTTCCAAATTTCATGTTTAGTAAACAAAGCTCATTTCTTTATCCCGGCTAAATCGTTCTTCTGATTCATTTAGCTCATGAAACTAAAGATGAATAGCAGCAGTAACGACGAGGGTAAAAAACCCACCAAAGCACACCAGAACAGAATGAGTATAAAACCCCAAACAAATACTCCGCCTTGCACAAACTCCAGGACATCATTTCTAGTGGTATTGGGCTGAAGTGTTCAGAACACTTGAGCAGGACTTTAAGTGTTGCGCTAGACCAGGTTTATCGGGTGTACGGTTGGACTTGATGATCTTTGAGGTCTCTTCCAACCATAATGATTCTGTGATCTGGAAAGCTGTAACTACAGTTTGTGCTCATTGGTAGAATCTGTAGGTAAGAAGACAGTCTATCAACGGACCATTAGCTTTGAACTAACCTCAGGCACATTCTAAGTAACCTTAAATAGCCATTTCAAATGTCTGTTTTTTAAACTGTGTAAATAAATGTATTCACAGCAATTTTAAGGAAAGAGCCAAACCACAGGGCAGAGGGAGACAGAATAATTTTGCATCTGTTACAACACTCGGGATAATGTTTTGGTTGATTTATAGTGGAAATATTTGTTTTTCAGCTGGAATTTTGGTAACTCGGAACAGATGTTCACAGCAATGCTGGAATACATACAATAATACACGCAAAAAACTACCAAAGCAGCTAGATTTCATCTGTTTTGTGACCTGGATGGAGGAGAAGTGCTTGTCTACCACTGATTATCTCAAAGCCCTGTAGTGTTGAACCAGCTCTGCTTTCTGACTTTTTTCCACCTTCACTGAGCTAGGGAATATTTAAACAAGGGGAGCCAAGAAGGTTCTTGTAATGAGAGAGTAATGACAAAGTTATCTGTATCTCCTAGAAATCATTAAGAATTCAGTATATTATTTAAAACAAGTCCTATTTATATCACTTAAAGACCTCTGACTACAAAGCAGCCACACGTACAGTTCTCTCTTCCCCACTGATTTACTCACGTCCCTCAACATTTAGCCAGAAAAGGAGAGGGAGCGCATCTCCACGCTCCTTACGTTAGCTGGGGGAGCAGCATGTACTGAAATCCATAGGCAACTTTGCATTCACTTCAGGGGCACCAAACTCCTAAGCTCAGAAGTGAACGGCACTTGTGTCAATCTGGAGAAGCTGTCTTTTCTTCTTCTTTTTCTTTTTTCCTAGGGAGGCAGGTTACAGTCTCCTCTCCAAGTGCAAACATCCAAAGCTATTTGCTGATGTGAATTCCAGATTGCCAATGGAGCCCTGCCTGATGTCTTTACCTTATGAGGTCTGTTGTTTCTTCTAGGAACTTTCACATACTCTAGTACAATGTTCTCGCTTCCCAAGAAGGATCAAAATAAGCTGGTATGCAGCTATTTAATGGTTATCCCGTTCGCAGCTACCTTTCTTTCCAGGTGGCATCACTATATTCTTAATGGCTGGTAGCACTGACAGCTCAGAGAGGAGCCTGTGACTTGTTCCTATTTGAAGCAAATGTTTTGATTTACCGTTACTGCCTTAAGCTCTTGCAGATGCACACGGAGATGTTTCCTCACCGATCTGAGGCACTCATAACGATGGGTGCTAACCGGCTGGGCCTGGGGAGCGCTGCCCGCTGCCCCAGGTAGGATGCTCAGCTCAGCACTCTGCTAACGGCAGCGTGGAGTCAGTCCTCAGGGCCCTCAGCTGAGGAAAGGAGAGGCAGAGCGGGGGGAGCGTGGCGTCTCTTTGGGCCTCAGCTACTTTACACCAGTATCTCATCCTGACAGATGCACTATCAACACTGGAAGAAGTGGAACCTCAGTACAAGCTTGTTGTGCAAATGCAGAACAAATGGAGATTTTACTAGAATATGTTCTTTGCAAGCAAGTTAGTATTTATAGCGGTGACATGAGTCACCTTCTTAGATACCATGGATACAGCATTTCATCCGCTGACTCCATTAAGTGCAATCAGCTTTTCACAATATTTTGCAATTGCACTTGTACAACTGAATGATTGTTTTGCTCCTCGGGGCACTCCTTCCTCTCTGTCCTGGAGAGAACCGGTGCCAACGGGCATTGAAATGCCTCTGTGGCCAAGAAGCTTCCATACAACAGAAGCAAAACTTCAATGGCTGTAGACTTTTAGACAAGATTTGTGGAACTTTTCTCTGATGCTTTGCTTAGACATCCAGCACCGTTATTTTATCTTGGTCGTTACCTAAGTAAGTGACTTGTCAGCTGTTACATTAAGTGAGTTCTTCCTTGGAAAATCTGTCCCTTCTGCAAGCAGGGCCATATTGTTTCATTATTTGACTTTCCTTGAGCAGTAGGCGTTAGACCCAGGCACACCAAGATACCAGAGCGCTGGGCTCTGACAGCTGGCTGCACCCTGGGCTCCTGGTCATGGGTCCGAGCAATTTATTCACTCTTGGTCTGTTTACAATCCATTATATTTGGGTTTTAAGCTACAGGGCACCTCAAGACGGAGACCTCAACTGAGTGGGAAGAGCTGTGCAACAACACTGAAAGGCACAGAGCTAAATCTGATGTTTGTCATACAGGCAGTCCAAGAGTTTTCATCACTGGAAATGATCTTCTGTTTGTTATAGAATCAGAGAATCATCATGGAATGGTTTGGGCTGGAAGGGCCCTTAAAGCCCATCGAGTACCAGCCCCCCTGCCATGGGCAGGGACACCTTCCACCAGACCAGGTTGCTCAAAGCCCCATCCAACCTGGCCTTGAACACTTCCAGGGATGGGGCATCCACAACTTTGCTGGGCAACCTGGGCCAGGGCCTCACCACCCTCACTGGGAAGAATTTCTTCCTGATATCTAATCTAAATCTTCCCTCTTCCAGTTTAAAGCCATTGCCCCTTGTCCTATCACTCCATGCCCTTGCAAAAAGTCCCTCCCCAGCTTTCTTGTAGGTCCCTGTTAGGTACGGGAAGGCCGCTCTAAGGTCTCCCTGGAGCCTTCCCTTCCCCAGGCCGAATGACCCCGGCTCTCTCAGCCTGTCCTCGTAGGAGAGGTGCTCCAGATGGAAAAGTTCAGAACCATTTTTTAATACTGTGTTTGAAGAATAGAATTTTCTTCTAACTTAAAGCTTTACACCTGGTCTGCGGCTTTCACTTACCAAGACAGTTCAGTCCAGTTAAAGCACCAGGCTGGTGATACTGCTCATCTCTCCAGCCTCTGCCACCACTTGCTGCATGACCTTGGACAAGCCACTCGGTTTCTGTCCGTGTTGTGTCTCCCATTGTTTGGCCCTGTTCCCTGTAGGAGCAGGTAGGAGCATCTTAAGAGAGTAACCTCTGTATCCCAGGTAAATATCTGCAGAAGTTAGCTGCGTGATTTCATACATAAATAAGGTACCGAGGTCTATTGTACATGACAGCCGGGTGCTTGTTTCCAGTAGTAAGTCCTGTCGCAGTACATTATATTTCCCTGAACCTCGCAGTAACATCCTCCTGTTGCTCTCTCAAGCCCTGTTAAAGAGCTGCTCAGAGGTTGGGCGACAGCGTCTGCTTAGTAAGAGAGCTGGTATCGATCTCCGTTATTGCAGATTTCTGCACTTTGCTAGCACAGACGAACAGTCTAATAACTACTCATCGTAAGAAATCTGAACTGCTTAGAGCCCAGTTGGATTTTGAGGGTTTGATCCTGTCGCATGTGGAATGGCTGACGAGCGCTGAGCCGTTCTCAGCCCATCAAAGCGGGCAGAGGCACTTGGCACGCCGCAGGTCCAGCCTGGCTGGGACAGGGAACCTGTGCGAGATGCTGTCCCGCAAGAAAACACCTTGATTACTCTGATTACTGGTAGGCAAGAGTAGTTTACTTACCAGTTGCACTGAGGTCCTTTGGAAGCCAGTCAGGGCTTTATTATGCTAAGATTAGTAGCTCATGGATAATCTCTACTAGAACGATTCCCTCTCACTCGCCTCTTGAAATTTCTCAGGTGCTATACCTCACTGCCACATAGACTGGTTTTTAAAATCAAAGAAAGAAATCTGTGGAAAGACGTCGTATTTCTGGCATAAGGGTCCATCGTGGTCCATGCCACGGTCTTCTTGCGAAAGGTAGCACTGTCTCTCCGATAAATGTGGGATTTGTGTCATCTGAAGGGGCTTGTAAATTTTGACAAAAAGTAAAAAACGCATGAATTCACGGGAGAGGATTTTGTAGCCTGAACACACATTGCAGTTACAGACATACAGCATTGCACTTTTGGCTCATTTAGAGAATATACATTTCAGCACTCAGAGACACACTTGTGATAAGGCATCAGCACAGACACTAATGAGAGTTTGCAAATCAACTGAGAAAAAAAATAATGTTAAGCTTTCCAGTTTTATAATAGATAACAGGAGATGTGATTTCTTGTCAATATTTATAACAGTTCCCCTGAAACTTAATAAAAATTGATCTGATTTAGTTTTTTTCCAGGTTGTAGGTGCTCTAGGGGAGTAAGTGCTATTCCTTAGCAGAGGACGTTGCATACAGAGAACTGAGCACCCTGACAGCCTGGTCCTGGTCTTGGTCCTGGTCCTGTCCGTCCCTGCTCACGCAGCGAGGGGGTCACAAAGGACGGCAGGAGCTGGTGCCTCCCCAAAGTCACTTGCCTTTCATTCAGACGTGGGGTTTTTTCTGCTCCAATACCTACCATTCCCTGTTGCAAACAGAGATGTCAGCCAGGTTTTCTGTAGCAGAATTTCTCTCTGTGTGAAAGCAGCCCACGTTTCACTGTCCCTTGGTTTTTTAGGTACTGTTTACAGCTGTTCATGTGGCTGCCATAAAGACCAGAAGGACAGCCTGGCACTGACCAAATCCATCGCAAAATTGCCATTGGGTTTTTCAAGAGAGGTAAAATTTCAGTCCAGCTCTGGATCTTACCAAAGCAGATGAGGTTTAGCGACTTCTCCTTGTGCCTCTGTGTTTGGACAGTAAGGATAATGTTTGCTTGCCTCGAGAACTACAGAGAAACTGCGGCGTTCCCGTGAGTATCAGCCTTGTTAGGAACGCAGGCGAGGCTCCCCTGGAAATGTGGTACCATTTCAAGTGGTGACTCCAGGGAGAAGTCTGCTAGCAGCCTTTTCATCTCTTCTGCACCCCGACTCATGAATAAACATAGGGGAAGAGGGAGCTAGATGAAAAGCAGCTAGGACCCATGTTGCTGTAGAGCTGTGGATCTTCCCGGGCACTAGCTATAATTGGCTTCTCTCTTTCTGGGCTATCCGGTATTTTAGCAGGTGTTTCAGCATCTCCCCAAAGAGAGGCAGAGCAGCCCATTGCACCAGCATGCTAGAGCAGCTCCGAATGATGTTAGGTCACATTAACAGCAAATCAGAGGGACAGGCAGCCTCGGAGGGAGAGCTCTGCTCCCTCTCCTACCTCGACTCCAGACACCAGCCCGTTTGTGATCTGCCTTCAAGAGAGGCTCGAATCTATTTGAATCCCACTGTTACCTACGATTTTAATATGTACCCCACCTCCCAGAGTTGTGTGATCCAGCACAGGGCTATCACAGCTGAGGTTCTTATCCAGAATCTGCATGTAGATGTGCAGTAGTCTTAAAAATCTCAACAGGTTAACTTTCAAGAAAATCTCTTGTTAGGCAGTAGTCACTCCTAGCAATTACCATGCTTTTATCTCTAGCTGTCAATGCACTGTAAAAAGTGGCTGTTATTCCCACTTTATAGAAGAAACAGATGTTCTAGGGACGTCTGAATAGATTTAATACAGAAATCGCATGCCTAAAAGGTGTTCTAGAAAAATCCCATCATTATCACATGACTGATTTTATTCAGTGCACTCAGGAATTCAGCAGATCTGCTGGTTGCGCTTTGCTTACTTACTTGTTTTAAAGCAATAGTTTTGGTTTGACGTTTTCATTTTACTCCCCTTCTGGGGCAGAGGAAAAGCTGAAATGAGACTATCATGATTTTCTTTTAGAGGCAAACTTTCAGACAGGGATTTATTCAAAACTTCTTGAGGTTTAATTTGGTTTTGTGATCAAAAGACACAGAAGTCACATTTGTGAAATCCAATTAGGCTCCAGCCCTGGCAGGGACACATGACATAAGGCACGTACGTCCATCTGACTCCCTGTCCTTCCCTGCTCTTAAAGCCTTCAGCCTCCACAGCAGAGCTGTGCTTCTTATCTCAGGTATTTGGGATTACTGCAAACTCCACTTACCTGCTTGGGGGTTGTCAGAGCGGCATTCTTTCCCTTGGAAACATGGTAGGTGACCGGGAAGAGGCACTGAGAAGTGCTTCCCTCTTGGGCAGTGATCAGCTCTGGGTAGGGCAAGAGGAGAGCCGTAGATGGATGTTGTGCTGGCAGCAGTGCGGTGAACAACCACTAAATGCAGGTAGTACAAAAAGAGAGAGGAGGCTGTGCTGTGGCCTTGGTTTTAACAAGAAATTACAGACACTTCTGTACATGTCTCTACTTATTTAACCTTCCTGCCTGGAGCTAGAGTTTGTCAGTACCTTTACAGAGCAAAGTTTTTTTTTGGATTGAGGACTTTCCACTACAAAAAGCTAAAAGTTGTTAGAGCAAGGAAGAGCTTACCCGATAATGATCCTTTCTCAGGAACCAGCTCTCATGCGCTGCGGATCCAAGGACGTGATGATGCATCTGCCTGCGTGCCACTGTCTTCACTCCCAGCTGCAGAGCCCCTTGGCTTGCCTTTCCCTTCTGGATATAGCAAAAAAAGAAACTGGATACTTCTCCTTACTTGGAGAGCAGTAATTTATCTCAGCCACATCAGAAGCCAAATTGCTAATTACCCTGCTGTGCTGCTCACCTCGCTGGGCAACAGCTGTCCCTTGCCTGGAGGGGTCCTCTGGTAGCACCCACTCGTGTTGCAGCAGAACTTCATTCCCGATGGCTATCAGGTTTTCTTTAAAGAGGGAATCTATAGTTTTGTGAATGTGGTGAATTTACTAAGGCCTTTTCCTTCACTTTCCTAAGCTGTATTCACTTGGAAGTAGGTTAATTTGTGTATACAAACAGTCAAGACAAGCAATGATAACAAACCTGGACCGAAACAGACTTCAGCGTTTTGTACCAAGCAACCTCTGAGCACAGCAGTCAAACAGACTTTGCCGTTATCCTCAGCCAGCCACAGGACTTCCCTGTTAGTGTACATTTAGTATTGATTTGATTTTTGGTTTTTATGTCAGTCACTGCGGGACTCTAAATGGGTATTGGAACACCAGAGCCTATATTACCATGCTGCTTCAGCATCTAAAATCAGAATGGGTTAAACACATACACAGAGAGTTTAGGCTCAAGTTACTAGACTACATTCCCAAAGATGAGCAGACAGAGAAATGAGTAAGATGAGATTAATTGCATCTACACCTTTTCCTTTAATAACAAAATTATTCCTTTTAGTTGCATCTTTCAAATAGTAAAATAAGTAAGAAAGTTGTACTTCAACACTGTTGGCGACCTATTTCCTCTTCCTCTGTATCTTTATTATTTACAACATATTTGTATTTAATATGAGGGAATAATATGATCTGAGAGTGACAGGCAGCTTTCTTAATGGGCTTCTCTGCTTCTGCTCATGCCATGCCATCAATTATGTGCAGTTGTCTTTGACTTGGAACGTGTAACCCCCACGGTGACTAATTACAGTATCTAACGTCAGGGTCCCCAACGGCACAGAGGAGAGATTAAAAAAAGCAGTTCAGCCTGCTGCTTGGGACTGAAAGCATCACCATCCCTGGAGAGCTCAGTGCTCTTGGTTCTCTCAGGCCATTGGGGTTGGAAAGGAACGGTGATGCATTACCAGCCTTTGGAGTAAAAATGAAAACATTAGAAGCAACCTCAATGCTTTGCCTTTCCTAAGATCCTTTCTCTTTCTCACATCAGTGCTATTATTGTTACATTTTTATTTTAGGCCACAAACATAATTTTATTTCTTTTTCCATTTTAATCATATGTTTTAATCAGTTCTCTTCACGTACAAGAGCAAGGATTGTTCTTGATGATAATAATAATTGGGCCATAGGGAAACATTGACTGCTTAACAGCTAAAGAGCAGGGTTCTTAAAAAGAGATTAGGACATTTCTGATTGGTGTGTGGCTTTTGGGGGTCAGGGTGAAATCATGACTTATCCAAAGCAGTGGCAAAACTACTGACTTTTCATGATTTGCTTTTAGCCAAGAAGCCTGGCGATCAAACCGATATTCCCCGTAATGACTGGATTCTTCCTCGTCAAGATGAGTGATCATTTCAGCAAACTCCCTCATTTGCAGCCCCCAGTGAATAAGGCAGCATCCTATAGTCACACTTCAATATCTCTATTCATCAATAGCCTTCATAACCTGAAAGAAGAACATATCTTATGTATGTTTTGGAAATGATGCTGGACTAAATTCTGTGAGTCTTGAGTGCCATTGTAACTACTAAACAGATCATTGTCCTTTTTGTTATGCTGAGAATAGCTGAACCTAGAAGATAAATATGCTCTGTTGCAAGAACATATCCTTAGACTGTAGTTAACCCTGTACATACTTAAGCTCAGCTAATCCTGGGAGCTGTAAATGGAGATCCTTGTCATATACATCAGATCAAACATGGCCTTACGGCTTCAGGGACAGAATTTGCAGGGGACACACTCCCTCCCAAAACATAACTGGGAGCAGGAGGGATGAAGATTTTTTTCATCTTCTTTGAATGAAGAGCTGTAACTAGTTTGGGTTTGACTCAGATACTGTACCATGAGGACTGAATCAATATCAATATTGGTTATTAGATTTCAACTTCCCATCCTCCTATTAGGAAACATGAGGCTCTATTTGTAACAGATTTTAGGCCATTGAATTTTTTTCAACGATATGACTTAATGATGAATGATACAAAACTCATTGTACTTTTGAGGGAAAAGAATTCAATACTATCATCTTGTAATAAAATAACTTATCTTAAAAGAGTGTTATGAAAATATCAACCTTTTAAATCCATGCCAACATCTGCCACTGTCTGGGGAAAGAAAAACATAGAATAAGCAATAAATAATCAAGCTACCAAAAAATATGAACAGAATCTGGATGGTACCACCTGTGAGATGGTTGGTATTTTTAGTATTACATGAAAACAATCCCCAGGGAAAGGCAAAGCTGGTTACAGAGGACAAAGGTTAGGCTTTATTAATTAGCATTTGATTTTTGGTACGCTATCATTACAAGCAGTTAGGGGAAAGATTTACTAAGGTATTTAGGTACCTAAACATGCCTAGCAGCATTTATAGCAGCATCTAAGTAGGTTAGGTTCCTAATTCCCATTAACTCCATCAAAATGTTTAAGCTGCTAAACATCTTTGCAAAGCTGGCCCCAGAGCCCGAGCTGACAGGCGGTGTTCGGTGCGGCTGTGCCCAGCGGCAGCAGCTGAAGCTCAAGCTGCTGCTCCTTGGAGCGGGGACGATACACGAGGACCAGGAGCACAGAAGTGAAAAAAGGTTCCTCAGCCGACTTCAAGTTTTGCTACTGACTTAAGGGAGAGCCGTACAAAAGTCACTCAGAGCAGTATTTGCAAAAAGGCCACTGAATTTTGGCGCTTGGTTTGGAGCAAGCATTAATGTTTCTGACTCAGTTTCTTGAGCTGAGCGTTAAGAATCCCATCAGTTCCCAGAAAAGTCAAGATTTCACAGGGCGAGTCACAACAGCATTTCCTGAGCTTCAGGAGAGCCTTTCCCACGAGTCAGTCCTGCACAGCCTGGCCTGTTCCACAATCACAAACATTTTTCTTCAAGGACTTTTCTTGCCTTAACTCAACGCCAACAGACACCCTCCTGCCTGTCAGAAACAGACTTAAAGAAATCAACCAAACCATTCGTTTCAGGTTCATAAAGCAGCTTGTCACGAGAAGCATTTAAATAGATGGTGAACGTTACGTGGGATAGATCAACTTGCGTTAACCGCTTTGCTTGACTGAACCTGTCTCTCAGTACTCTGGCTTGTCAGGTTTCTCTCCCACAGCAAAGCAGGTGTGGTGAAACCCCGCTCTCTCCGGCAGCGGGTGCTCGAGGCGACCCCAACTCCACTTCATCTCAGGAGCAGATGAGGCCACCCAACAGGTAGGGCCCACGAAGCAAATATATTCTGAAGTAAACCACCTAGTTAAAAGGATAAGTTACAGGAATTACCCCTACTTTATTGTATTTCTCATTTTAGTGTAAGCCATTTCTTATTCCTTAATTTACAGTAGAGGCTAAAGCCTCCAACTGATGTCTAGATAGGATACCATTAGCTTCTGTTCCTTAAACTACAACCATGGGGAGCGTAAGTAAAGCAGGTGAGGCTCTACAGAGACCTGCACAGAAATTGTAACAAGGCTGATTTGCTTTTTTTAGCTTCCTTTAAAAGTTTTCTTTTCTGAAAACGTTTACGTTTGTTAGAACAGGAGAAGTAGGATTTGTCCTCTCTCTCCTTGGCCTACTGTTGGGGTTTTGACCCCTAACACACCTACAACAGCTCTAGAAAGTAAGCATGAGCCGATTCAGTAACACGCATAGCCCAAGTAGACGAAGAAGTGATTTAATTATGTAAGAAGTAAGTACTTTCTATCACTGAAATCTGTACTTTGAAGTACACAAGTGATTCCCACCACCACCAATGTTTTTGAGTACAAAGAGGAATGGTAATCTGCATCAGTTACGGTTTTACAGGGGATGGTATTAAACAGGGGGCTTTCCAGACAAAGGCCGAGGAGGATCATCCTTTGAGAATAACACTACTTGAGAATTACAGTGAAATTCTCTGTACGGAGCCTGGCACCACTGCAAACCCACGTGAGTCCTTAAGGCTCCAAATGAAATTGGTGTCAGAACAGATTTAATGCTGCAAGGTTGTGTCCAAGATGGTCCTTATTTTGCATTAAATGCCTGTGTGCAAAGAGCAACTGTTGTTTCCCCCCCCCCCCCCACCGGACACAAAAACCTCAAGAAGGCTTT
>NW_009599661.1:0-19787 GCF_000690535.1 Cariama cristata | reverse complement strand
TTACATAATAGTTGTATCTTTTCTATAGATTTTACTGTAGATAACTACAGCGCAGTCATTACAGGGCAGCGTGGCTGTGCACCTGCCAGCACACACGCCTGGCCACTATGTCAATACTTAAGTGATGTTTATGGAACGGCCAGCTCTCAAATGTATGTGTGCTTGTATTTATCTGGTGGGGTTGATGAAAGGATCGTCTAATTTATTGAGACACTGAGTAGTGTTACAAAGAAGTTATTTAGCACCTGCAAAGCTGAGTATCTAGTATGCCTGTGTAGGTATTTGTGTTAAGCTATTTGCTTTGATGGGAGAATGTGCCATTTTAAATTTACTGGAATATTTGCAGTATTTGAAGGGCAGTGTGGTGCACGTATTTATGTAAAGATTAACACTAGTGTGTACCAGAACAGTATTTTTCACAGTGTCACCTTTGCATGGAAAAGAAATAGAGGTACAGGAATAATTTATGACCCCATGACCATTCCCTTAATAAAGCTGTAGTTTTATTATTTTAAAGGATATAACGTGCACTTTCATTTCTTTTCTTTTCCACTTAAATTTTTTTTATTCTGGAATAAAAATGAAAAGTTGTTGTTTACAGTGTTGCATATTTTCACAACTGCTCTTCTCAAATTCTTTTTAAGTTATCCTAGAACCATTTTCTCAATATACACAGTTAAGCTTAATCAAAATAATTTCACAAACTATTTCACAGAAAGGAAAAGGGGAGACAGAAAGAAATAACCTAGGAAACAAGTATGCCAGCGTACAAAAATAGATTGGAACATTTGGAGATTGTAAGGTATGAAAATGTAGTCTCAATAACGGAGAATTTGAACTAGCGGATTATCTGAAGAGGTAATGGTTGCTGGAGAAGCAGCTAGATAGATGCAGAGATCTCTTTCTAAGGTTGTTAATTTCCAGGCAAATTTACAAGAGGGAGGGAGAAATAGTCTCCAAGTTTCTGAAATGTTCTCATCTGTGGGTGGAGACAGTAAGCAGAGCAGGCAGAGTGCCAACATTTTGTCTGGGTTCCTCCCCCTCCCGCGCACAGCGGGCTGCGCGCTGCCCGCTCAGAGCCAGAGCTCACGGCCACCTCCCCAGGACGGGCCAGCAGCGGGTGCCCACCCGTCCTCCTCTGGCTGACCTCGCAGAAGGACAGCTTTACACTGCTCTCTGTGAAGTCTCGGCCCGTGCAGCCCGCCTCATCCACAGCCTCTGTCCCTAAATAGCTTCTCCTACTTGAAACACCCAGCTAGCTGTCACAAAGCCACCAGCAGAATAAACCAAGGCTGCGAGGGTCAAATGGAGATTCAAACCTCTCTTGAACGGAACTGGAAAACTAGAATCTATGTGCAATCTGGGTATCATGGAAGTATGAACTGAAAGCGCCTGTCATAAAGCATCCAAATGACTGCTATGGCTACAGCAAATATCACAAGGAATCCAGAACCTTATACATCCTCTATGGGTCATGAGTCTGTGCCATTTTTAGGAAAGGGATTTAAAGAAAAATGCTCCTAGTGTCCAACTCTGAAAATAAAGCACATGCTCCGTCCCTTCAGATTGTGTTCACCGGGAACACAAAGGAGGCTGTG
Organism: Cariama cristata; assembly: GCF_000690535.1. Lineage (NCBI taxonomy): Eukaryota > Metazoa > Chordata > Aves > Cariamiformes > Cariamidae > Cariama > Cariama cristata. The sequence continues at coordinate 18,189 of NW_009599661.1, read as the reverse complement.
AAGCACATAGGAGCCACTGGAGCAAAATACAGCTAAAGCATTTATGTGTTATTGCTATGGGAAGTTTTCTTAGAAATATAAGTTGCTGTGGGTCTGCTGAGCAAGCTCTTCTTCCTAATCCACACCACCTGTGTAGATTCACAGATAATTTCGTTCTGACCTAGTTAAAAGTACAAACCAAATTTTTCCTATTTGCTTATTCAATATATCCTGACATCTACTTCCAGCAAAGCCTGCAAAAAACTCTTTTGTGAGCTGCACTTTGTTCCTTCAGGAAGAACACTTGGTGATGTGCTCTACAGCTTACAGGCCAAATGCAGGAGATTGCTGCACTGCTATTCAAAGAAGAGACTTGACTTGGATTTTTAAAAAATGTATATTGTTTTTGATTCAAAAGGATCAACAGCTACAGCACACCTGACTTGGCACAGCTCTGTAATGCTACAGACAGAGTGCAGCATAGGCACCAGAACAGCGAGTAAGTCTGGTCTTTATATCCATTCTTCAGAGTACAAGGATTTTTGAATCCAATGCCACTACTGCTGAAGACAGACCTCAAAAAACGTGATCGCACAGCCTCATTCCCTTCTATCGGCCAGTAGAGGTGAGCTGGAGTGCAGAAGTGTGCCTGAACCTTTCCAGGGAGGTTCTGAACTCCTCAAGTGTGCAGCTCAGAAAAATGCAGATCGCAGCCTGTGCCTCCCTCACACTGTTACAATCCCGTTCTTTTTCTTGGACTGAAGGTCAGGGATAGAGTTTTCCTTCAGCACATTCATCAGTGCTTCTGCAAAGTTTCAGGTCTTTCTTTCATTCATTAGTCAACACCTACCATATATACTATATACGTACATATATAAAGAGCCTCCAGAAAAACGTAGCATAGAATCACATATTTGACAAAGCTGACATCATACACTGTGCTGTGAATAATGAGATTTAAAATATCCTGTGCTATTGAGGCACAGTGAAACCTGTTCATTAGCTTGCACTAGCACCCCCCGTCATTTTCTTTATCCTCTTTAACTCATCACCAATGTGTACAAAATGATTTTGTTCTACTTAAAGACCAACTTTGAGGAGGTGACTGATTTCTGCTGATCCTGGAGGTGGTTTCACAGGTTTCATTGTACTTGAAACTTCACAGCTTCCACTGAAGTATTTGATGCATGTATGTATCGGTTTAGCAGAGTATAAAAGTAGAATAATTTTCATTCTTGCCTCATATTGTTGACAGAGTACGGTGTCCTCTACCAAAACTGTTTCTTATTACTTGACAACTTATCAAAGACTCATTTTTCCAAAGCCCAGCCACCGACTTTAATAAGTATTTGTTTTAAAAGTCACCAGGGCTCCAATACTTGTAACAAATTGCTAAATTTCTATTAGCAAAACTTATTTGCAAATTTCTTCCATAAAAATTTTCAGTAAAGAAAAAGCATCTACATTACACTCACTAGCATTGGTTAAAAAAACCCACCTCACCTGGCATCTTTCGGTCAACCATCAACTAGAATCTACCATGCGAAATCAAAACCAAGGGTCCCATCTTAACTCTCATGCTGGTCAAAGCTGTGAAAATTTCACTTCAGGTCAGGGGAGTTACGCCAATAGAGAAGTCATGAAAAGACTGGATCAGGCCCTAAGATAAGACTGATCTCTGCACACTGAACTGGGGACAGATTAAGGACTGAAGGGACACTTCTGCAGTGCCTGCATCTTTTGTAGCACCCATCAATAAACCCACCTAAAAAATGGGAGAACTTCCTCCGACTTGAAGGGGAGAAACGTCATCAGGTACTATTACATCAGACTAGAAAGTACCTAGGTTTAAAAAGTGTGCACATTCCCACTAATGTACTGAAACTAGACAAACTACTTCTGTTAACAGATGTCCTCAGCTCTTGGACCTGGGAAGCTCTCTTACTCCGTCGTCATCATCCTCAGAGCAAAGCAAGCTTAGCGCGCTTGTCACGGGATGGATCCATGAGGTTGTCTGGGTCACATGGCTAAAAAGAAACAAGAAATGCTATTAGCAACGCAAAAGTGGTTTACCAATCTCAAAACAAGAAATACCAGAGGGAGCTGGAGTTGTAAGGATCATTACAACACTTTCAAATACGCAATTCTCTTTTTCTTGCTAACTATGAGATTTTTACAAACAAAATGTGGAGTCTTCTGGGTGCTAGAAGCTGGACTGAAGGTCCCCTTTTCCAATCCATTAGAGAGAATGCTTTTGTAAGAGACTCCTGATACAGACTGGTGACATTTCCTTTTAATTAATGGAGCGGTGGACAATTAACCCAGCAAAGTGGACAGCCCAGACTAGCAAAGTCTTACAAAACTCCAACAAGCTAGCAATGTATTAATATTGCTATCATACCAGTTAAAGCCTGAGGCACAGTGGTCAAGAAGTTGTTGACCAAATGTGGAATCGCATCGTAGTAATACGCTCAGTTTGTTAGAACATCAACATGTTAGAACATGAATATTCCAGCATCATTAAGTCATTCCTCTTCTTGCAGAAAAAGACGATGAAGAAATTCAAAAAAGGATGTTCTTTACATGTCCTCTAGACCAAATTCTGGATGTGCTTCCACAGCCTTTACACATGGAATAAAAGGGAGTCAGTACTACTTTTTAAGGCTTAAGCCCTACATTTGACATGCAGTCTAAGCTGCTTTATAGTTTTTGGTAGGCTTCTATATGAATGGAAAGAACCTGATCAAGGCTTACTAAGGACAGATAAATGGAATAGGCTTACTGTTTGCGGGTGAGAACACTGTACACCTTATGATTGGTAGTATGCATGCTAGCCATACTGTGTGTGGGCAAGGCACAGCCTCTTCTCCCTTCTGGAATAATGTGTTCTTGGTAAAGGAAATAGCTTCTCTCTACTTAAAAAAATCTTGCTAATAAATTCACAGTTTTTATAGTCAAGTCAGTGCAAAGATGAATTTTGTAATATAAGTTCATTACAAGAACTAGCTGAAAAATACTGTACATATAATATACAGAATGAAAGACAAACAGCTCTTCTCACAACTTTTAACATACAGTGTACCTAAAGCCCATGCCTATACTCACCTTTCAGGTGCACTGGTTTAATTAGTATGAAGTGCCATGCTGGAACTACTCTAGATTTATTTTTTCAAGTGAAAACAAATTTTGTCTTTCTGTCTTCAAGAATGAGCGCTTGAATATCCGATTATGGAAACTGACACATTAAAGTAGGAATCCGAGTCAATGTTCCACCACACTGAGTTACGGGTATGGGGATCACTATTCCAGTTGCCATGATCGTGCTATGATCCTACCTTGTACTCACACCTTTCATTTGAGTATACTAAGCTCAGAATAAGGTGGATATGATGAGGACAACAATACTGTTCACTAAGACGTAAATATAATGCTAACGTAAATCACATCTCGAGCTGCATGAATAGATTAACCTCTCTCTGAATTGGTAACCTGTGAATTTAGCCACTACTTCAATTGAAGCAATGCCTGAGTAAAGATCAAGCAGGAAAAACAAAATGTGGAAGATAAAGACCATATCCTCAGTTCTTATCCTTAAAATAAAACAAACCCCAAAGCCCCAGTTATGTGCAAAACCAATTCCTAAGTGCTTTTTTGGTCAGAGCAGCACTGGATGGATTCCATTCCTTCAGGAGTTCATTACAAAAATGTCCAACACCTTACTGGAGCTGTAGAGATCAGTTTCACAGAAGTTAAAATAGAAGTATAACTGAACAACATGTAGCTACAGAAAATACAAAGCAGCAGATACTGACCATTCTCAAGTACAGTAATAATTTCATTCTAAGGAAGTGAATGTCCCATTTTTACTAGGAATGAGAGCAACTCTCCAGAAGTTTCCAATGTTCACCTTTAGAAAGTCAGATGATAACCAACATGAAGAATATGAAGAGAGTCCTTTTACAATGTTTTATGAGAGATTTGTGAATAAAATCTGTCTAATCAAGAACGTCATTCCCATTATTCCACAACACAGGGAAACATATGTATTCGTATTTATATTACAAATATATTCATATTTGTAAATATACTAAGGAAAACATCTGTTGTATTTTTCTGCAATGTTTTCTGTAATGTCAGGAAATACCTTTTTTTTTTTTTCAATTAAAAAATTTAGTCAATATGGCTTAATACTGAAGATAGCACTCTAAATTAAAGTCCCAGCACGTGATTTCATTTACCTGCATAACGACATAGAGCTCCTTCCAATACCTGCCGAATCATCGGAGCTGAATGTACTGGATTCCATCCATTCTAGCTCTACCAATGCAAGATTTATTGCTGCAGTACTATTTTAAGTGTTTATATTGCCTGCTTTTTTCAAGCCATTTCTCAACAATCCATTACTGAATTTAAATAAGAACAAAATTATTTTTAAATTTTATTTTTTCCCATTTGACTTCCTCATGTAGCATGCCTTGACCTGCTGTGTACCTAAATCCTTAGCTCTATTTTCTCATGAAATGGGAGAAACTGCACAGGAGTAGAAGAGCATTCACAGGTCTTTGATGTAACCAACTAAAAAAATCCTTTGTTAAGTGTTTCTTCTTCAGAAGATTTTCCTCCTTCGTACTTTAGGACCAGGAGGCAAATGATAGCATGCCTAACTTTCTGCTAACCACTGTAAAAACTTGATTTTGTTCTCATACAAGTTAAACAAAAATTCTCCACATCTTTAAGAGTGCAGAATGATAGCATTGAAATCAAGATTACAATTTTCTATTTCAATTGCATAACATTGTTCAATCACTGGTAAGAAAGAGGAGAACTTTCACCATTTTTAAAATACATGGGGCCAAATTTTGCTCTAATGTCAATCTGCTGTAAATGCTTCTGATTTGAACTCAGCTCTTTTAAACTTGCACTAGACTTTATCCCATGAACATTTCTACTAGGACAGTTTGTTTTAAACCCTTTGCCAAAATCCTTACTAGGAAAAGAAGTCTTATAAATAAACATTAAGTCCAGATACTATGTCTCACATTGTAGACAGACAACACACACAATACACACAGATTATTTAGGTACCGAATAAATGTATAAGCCCCCCTGCTATTTATTTTTAGCTCTCCAAAAGTGCTGTGGCTAAAGAGCTTTGACATAATCAGTCCGAAGAGATAATCCCAGATTTACTGGTTTGCAGAACATTCTTGTATTAGAAATACATCCTCTCTGATTTGTGTGTTAGGGCCAGCACTAAAAGTAACAGGGAATTCAAATCTACCTCTAGGTTTTGCTTAATTGATGAAAGAGTTTTGAATATTAAAGGAATATTTGGGAAGCCAACATTACAAATTCTAAATGTAAAACATTTTCCATTTGCAAAGGTTCCTGTTCAAAAGATTAATTTCACATTTTTCAGAGCAATTAACAATATTTAAAGATTTTTAGGTTTTCAACTAAGTCATTGCTATCAGAGGGTAGCCAAATTTATTGTTAGAAAACAGAAACATTTGATCTGGAAAGATGTCAGTAGTTTATTCTGTCTTTTTAACATGAGTAAATTGCAGGACAAATTTTAGAGCTTGGAAAAACAAAACAGGAGAACATAGGATTTTTTTTTGGCAAAGAAATGTTAGGGAATTATTTAAAATACCATTATAATTATCTTCCTTATGGCTCTTACTTCTTTGCATGGAAAATGATTTCTTTTAAAATGAGAACTTAAGACAATCTTTTAAGAAAGGAGTCATTCAAAGAAAAATGCAAAGAAAAACTAATGAAAAAAATAGATTTTTGAGCATTATCAAGACATGCCTTTCACATTAAATTATATTCTCCAACTAGGGTCAAACTCTGGAGCCTAACAGGGAATCATGAAGAGTGTTGCAGACAACACATCTGCTGTAAGTCACTGTGCAGGATGCTGAGCTACAAAGCAGTCATGCAGTATTCTTTGAAGTTGGGGGGGTTTTCCCCCCTTTTTCACATAGGATGACATTCATAACACCTGGCTGAATGTTCTCCAGTGCACCAGGGTTACTTAGCTTTAAAAGGAGCAATTTTGTGCAAGACCCATTTATTTGAGATCTGTTCAGGAGACAAGATACAGCCTTACACAATTCATCAGTCAAACTCTCATAATGAATAGGGACCATTACTCATTAGGGGCCAAATAGGATTTAGTTGTATCTGAACTTGGAAAGCCAAATTCTGGCCTCATACGAACACTGTGCTTCTCTACCAAATGGAGCAGCATTGAAGATGAAGGTGAAAGCAGAACTCTGCTCAGATGAAATAACCCAAAATCCAAGGTAGCTATTTTCCTCCCTAAATGAACATACCCCATAACCTAAATCCATTTAATCCATAATAGTAATTTTGTTAAACTTTTAATATTTCTTACCTTACTTTTTTATTTCCCAGACTTCACTAGTCCTTTAAAACGCAATAATGCTCAGCTAAAGAGTACTGATGCTTGATGGAGCTTTTACTGATCTGTGCACAACTGAACATTTTTGCGAAGCCATCATCACAGTGTAATACTGCTGACAACTGTAAGGCTGAGACGTAGGAAACTGCACACTCTGAAAGCTTTACCCTTTAGTGCTTTCACTGTTGTTATTGAAATAATCATTAAAAAATGTAGCAAATAGCACTGCTAGAGGTAGATGCAATGGGTTGGAAGGGGACACGCTCTATACTACCCAGAAATATATTCCATATTGTGCTTTTTTAGTTTGTAGACTTACACGCATATCCCAGTGGGAAGTTCTGAAGTTACTGTGAAAGGAGTATAGACCATCTGCTAGATGACTACCGATATGGGAGACTATGCCTTCCTTTGTTACATACTAGTATGCAGGCCCCCATGCAGTGGTGGTTTGGAGGGTAATGAGGGCCAGAGCAACAGGAAAATAAAGCACAATGCCACTGAATGACGATCCTGAAACTTAATCCTTCATCTCGAGGTTGTATCATTCTCCCTGCTTCTTCTTGCACAGAATCTGTCTATGTAGCTCTTTGCTGGACTACATCCAGCTTTGCAAGATTTGTTTTAATTACTGCCTTTGTCTTTTGCTGCTGGCCCTTTCTGTTTCTGTTTCCCTTGTACTTGCAATAGCTTTTTGTTTTGCAAGGATCCTTTTTCTCTTTAAAACCCACTGTCCCAAATCTTGCACCTTTGAGAAGGTACCCATCTTTCTCATCTCCATCTTCTCTAACTTGCTAATGCAAGTCTCTTGGGCGATGATCAAGATTCCTTATGCACCTTCTGAAACGCTACGTAATAAGAAAATAGACCATCAAAACCAGATCCTGCACAAAAATGGAGGAGTCCTAGCTTGCACCAGGCACCTTGAAGACCTTCATGTCTTGGTAGGGTGAGATGGAATTACCCTTCCTCATGCCAGGAGGTGGCAATGGAACATCTAAGGGAGTACCAGGGAGCTGCCACTCCCGAAGGCAGACCGTAGGATCACGGTAATGGCAGACCTTTTAGTTATAGCTGAGCCCCCTCCCATGATTGTGGAATTTAGATAAATACTATACAGCAAGATCTGGTACACAGGATGGTAAAAAATGCTGGAAGTGTGCCAATTCTGTGGCACTCAAATCTCTACATGATAGTGTTTCCACATTGCTTTACAATCAGATTGAATATAATGTGTAGTTACTAGTGCGGCACCTGACGTTTTGTGAACGCATTTCTAATTTTATTTAGGATTGTATGATTTTTGGGAGCAGAACTACTTCTCAGCTTTCAAGAGCCAGAGCTTTTAACACTTTGCTGTTGTCCCTTATGAATTTAAACGTTGTTAATTTTTTGTTTCTTCAACACTGATGTTTATCATGAAATAAGCTCTCAGAGATAGCACACACTTGCAGACCCAGTCATGGTATCTGTTATGTTTGGTATCCCCTTTGAAAATGCCTGTAGTTAGAAAGCAGATGTTAAATCCTGTAAGGAGATACCAAGTCAAGCAACGGAAAATTCTTGCTATTTTAAAGAGCAAATATTGGGAAGATCTGCAAGGAATAACTTATTCTGAACTGTAACTAAATGATCTTAATTTAGTAGGTAAACAATCAGAGCAAAATAAAACAACTGCATGACATTTATGCAAGTATAATCAATCAATCCTGAAAGTATCCTGGGAAGACAGTTTCCAGGCATGGAACCTACAGGCAGTTTACTAAAGGGTTTTGCATTGTATTTATCAAAATCAGGTTATTTGAAATTAAATGTTCTTTTTTTCTTTCCTCTTTTTGTTAAAATTGGTTTAAGACTCTACCTTCTTTCAAGACAACATTTCAAAAGGAACATACAACAAATAATAGTACCCCAGGAGATGCTGGGCAGGTCCCGGAAGATGGCAGTGACCTTAACTTTTATTGGCTGTAATAAGATCGAGAGCACTTGTCACCTCGTGGAACTGTGTCCTAAGGCAACATAAATGTTTCTTGTATTTCCCTCAGGGATCACAGATTTTGCTTGAGTATTAATTAAAGATTAAGGGATATAAAGTGAAAGCCCAGAAGACAGTCTCACTATTTATTCCTTGATTAAACTGATTAAACACTTGTCTACTAAGAAAAGTCTATGAGCAATTTCAGAAGACAGTAATCACTAGGAAGATTTATATAGCCAAATAGTGTGCTATATCATTAAAAATTGTCAACAATAAACAAATGGCCCAATCTGAAATAAAACCAGTAATAACAGTAGGATCTGAGCCAAGGCTGAATAAGCCCAACGGTTTGAATGACAGGATACGCAAACTTTTCACAATTTTAAAGCACTACCTGAAATCTATCTTACCCGTATTAGCCAACTGCTATTACTCCAAAAGTGCTGTTTTAATATATGCAGTTACTCATAATCCTGTGTCTCTAAGTGAACATCATAAAAATTCTGGTGCAGTTTATGTGAAATTGCATCAGAGCATGCCCAAGGCTTATGTTTAAACTACACGTGTACTAAAATGAAACAAAGTTGGAACGACGGCTAAAACCCATGCTTCAGATGAAGCACATACTGAAAAAAACTCGCTGCGCATTGTTCTGCTTCTGATGGCTTTCCCAAAACCCAGGGAGATCTCAGGAGAACTGATGGTGTAGAGCGGTGTAAATGACTTATTTCACAAGTGCCAAATCCTGCCCTAACAAGGGAAAATTTAGTAGGAGGCTGAACCTTCACATTTCCAGTCCTACTCCTAGAAGTAACTAGATAGGTAAGAATTAAACCTTTGGTCACATCAGTGTAAAAGTAAAATTACCCAGCAGAGGTAACAAAAATCAGCACACTGATTTCAGCGGGGTTTGTAGGTCTAGAGCAAAAAAATAATTTTGGCTTCATGTGTTTTCTCACCAAAGAAATTTTAACAGCTGCCTTATGTGATAGCCCAGAATCTGGACAGAGTGTGCAGTATCTGTAGAAGCTGAAAGAATCTTTCTCCATTTTGGTTCTTGATATTAAAAAACAAACAACCTCTCAGGAAAAAAGATTGCCCAACCAAAAGCAGCTTAAGATCTTAACATTCTTCTATTACAAGCTCATGTTATCATAAAATCCAATGCCAAGTTTCCTAGCTTTACATCTGAGATTATTTTCCTTAGAGCCCTGCAAAATTATTTCGGTGAAAATCAGAGAAACTGAATTCCCTACAACCTAAATATCTGGCAATAAACCATTTCTAAACCTTAGAAATTACTTGGAATTTTCATCTTATCCTGGCTATCTGTAAGTCTTCATGAATTTTTAATTAGCAAAACATCTTACACTAAATCATTGCTGTGTCTTTTAATAAGAAGTCCTTCTTCATTCAACAGTGACTGTGAACAGAGAACTCGGGGGTACAATTTTCAGAAGAGGACTATTGCTTCTGGATGTATTTATTCCTGGTCACCAACTCGAGACTCAGCAAAGAGTCATGTACTTCAGACAGCAGGCATAAAAGTTCTCTCAGATGTCTCAAGTTGATTATCCAAAAAATCAAACCCCAAAATGTCAGGATTACCCAAACGCATATGGTTGTATCTGAAAGTGTTTGAACTGATGTTGAGCTGATGGATGCAGAGAGCTTTGGCTCATTCTACATTAAAAAGTAGTAATAACAGTTAGCACTTGGTTAGTGCTGAGCCAGTTTTATTTAAATATTTGCAACTTCTTGTGACTATATAACTATTCTTTCCTCTATTTTCACATAGGAGGACTTGAGGATGACAGGTAAAAGGAAGCATTTTCAAAACCAACCTCTATTTTTGAATGACATGTAAAATAGGAAAGGTCCAATTTTAAGAGATGCAAAGAAATTGCATCTTTCTTTGAACTCAATGAAAACAGAGAGCACTCTGTGCCTCAGAATACCCATTCCTACTCACAAAACATCAAAGTTATTAAGACGAGGACACTTACAATGATGATTTTAGTAAGTGATAATTTTGGAGCAACTAACTTGCTTACTGCTATACAGGGAGCTGGGAGCAGAGCTGGTACTGCATTCAATCCGGGGGGATTTCAATTGCATGTTCAGTACGGCAGATCATGGTTTTTCTTAGTTTGCTACTCTGAACTCGCTGAAACTTGAGTGGAACATACAGAATTTACTTCTAGATCAGCTCTGCTATGATTTCAACTTCATTGAACTTGAGTTCTTCTAGGAAGGGCCACTCCAACCACTACTTAGATAACCTGCAGATAACTAGTATATTGTAACATACTAGCATGTACTGGAATGGGACAGCAGAGGTAAAGCTGAACACGCCTCAGTATGTTGGGTTTTGGGTCCTTCCTTTATAATGCAGTAGAAATGTGTAGAGTACACTTATCAAAGGAACAGCTTTGTTTTTTCAATTTAGTATGCAGTAAGTGAAATCAACCGTGATTTATTTTCCTTTTATGATGATACCTTTAGCTCTAGTGCTATAAAACATTGATGTTTATACTACAGAAGTTCTTCATCTGTCACACATGCTTTGCTATTCTTAGTTCAGTCATAAAATCATTAACAGTTTCTATGAATGCCCAGCTTTCAGTAAAATCAACGATGGCTCCTTCCAAACCAAAGAAAATAGAATATTATACAATATATAAGTATGATGTGTTGCCTTTCAAAATGGAAGCTTGATTTGTCAGGTATGATTTCAAATGCTACCAGAACACATCATGTGTGGTTTTTATTAATCTGTATTGTACAATCCTACTTAACATGAACCAAATTCTATACTTCCTAATGAAGGCATCTTCATTGTCGACTTTGTCACAATGAAGCACACAATGCTTCCATGTGAAACTTCTGATTTTTAGATAAATTGCTGAAAGATAACTCTAAATCAGATATTATTGTTTCCCCTTTATTATAAGATGGGCCCTAATACATCTAAGGAAAAAGATCTCAAACATTTAAATATTCGGGCACTTTTACTTGGCTTTCAGGAAAATTTAATTTAAGATAAAAGTTCTTGAGGAAAATAACAGTTAATGTGGAATAGTTGGAACACGGTCCTATTAAAATGCTAGAAAAACAGTGTTTACAGGGGCAAAATTCACAGCTGGTCCTTACAAAGTGTATACATATGCAAGGAGTGGGTGGGAGTGGGAGGGAGAATAGCAAGGCCCTACCTAATTTTAGGTGCCAGTCTCATGATACAGAGCTGCCATATGTTAAAGGTGAACATAGTGGGAGGATGGAAGAGATTAACTATAATGGGTTTTCTGGGAAAAATTAGTGTCCCAGCTACGGATTTTTATACTGTTTCTGTGTGATTCTAAACCACCGGTGTATAACCATTAATTAATTAGCACATATGATACTTCACTAGGAAAGCAGTTATGTATAGACTCTTTCTGCTATTTGAAAAATCAAACCCAGAAGTTACTAATTCACAAAATCTGTTCAATGATAGAATACACTTCCTGGTTGTACTGCTGCAGTGCTGTGACTTCCAGGAAGACTTTTAATGTCAGAGCATACAACAGAAGTGAAATTTCGTTCTAACAGTGGTTACAACACTGAGTAAACTCATTCAAAGTTACACCTGAACTAAGCCTGGGCAAAAATAGCCACAAGACTAGCTTTAAAAGTGAACAAGATGGCCTTTTCTCTCCCTTACAAAACCTTTCCCATCCTAATGCCTCCCTGCTGACTGCTAAGTGCATACGTACACATCTGGATGTAGGTGATACTTTATGAGGGCTCATTAGCCCCTTTGTGTTTCTAGGACTGACAGACAAAATGTCTATTTGGGACAGGAATTTCTATTAGAAAATCAGTAATTGAATTTCTTACAACAGAACAGCCTTAATCATCTAATAAGTAAAATTAATTAATATCCAACTTTTTTACCTTATTATGTGGGGTCTCTTCAATACACTGGTCCTTCAAGTTCAAGACAGACAATGGAAAAATTGGAGAGGATCCAGTGGAGGGTCACCAAGATGATTAGAGGGTTGGAGAACTTGGCACATGAAGAAATGTTGAAGGAATTGAGTTTGTTCAGCCTAGAGAAGAGAAAGCTTGGGGGGGTGGAGGGGTGGGTGTCTAATCAAAGTCTTCCAATACCTAAAAGGTAGTTACAAAGAAAACGGAGGCACTCTTCTCACAAAGATGTATGGCAACAGACAAGAGACAATGGGCAGAAGTTGCTTCAAAGGAAATTCCATCTAGATTAAGAAACTATTCTTCACTGTGAGAACAACTAAACATTGGAATAGGATGCCCAGGTAGGCAGTAGAATCTCCCTCACTGGAAATGTCCAAGACTTGGTTTGACAGGGCTCTGCATAACTTACTCTTCAACAGACAGTTAAATGAGATGATGTCCGGACGTCCCTTCTAATCTAGACTTTTCTATGATTTTATTCTATGATTTTGGAACTGCAGTGGACTTCTGAAAACCCCATTAGGCTAGATTCAATTGTCACTTTGAGCAAATGAGGTCAGAATCTCAACTCTTCTTAATCAAACTGGCTGATACACACAGTGATAGAAATACCAAGCATAAATTGGTGGGGAAACAGGCACCAGTAATGTGTTTCTATTACACCTTAATTGATGGGGCATGAATCTGTTGTTATGTATGAATGACTGATTGTATTGCTACATGCAAAATAAAACAGTGCTTGCCCTCTCCATTACTTTAAAGTACACCAGGTTATCTTAAAACATATCTGGGCCTAAATTCAACCTTTACTCTCCAGCAGGAGGAAAGCATAGTTATACTAGCAATGAAGTTGATCCCTACCTTTTAGTCTACTGGTGTAATTTTTGTCCTTCTGATAACTGTTAACTTATATTACATTTCTGAGACACCTGAACTTGCTTTTTTTCCAATGCACACTGAGATGTAACTCAGAGAGGCTTACATTACTGTTTGCTATTTCATGGTAAACCTATACACATGACCTTAACGCCTAGCACAGAATCATGTGAGTTTATGACACAACAGCAGTCTAAAAGGTAGTATTCTCACGCTTGCCAGTATGTTGTGACTGATCTTAGCAACCTGGTTGGTTGAAAATAATTTACTGAGAGACTGAAATGATTTCCTGAATAAAAGAGGTGATTTCAAAAATTGTCTTAAGGTGAGGATTCATGGACAAGATACGGCTTTCCCTAGTAGGTATAGAGAGCTGTTCAGCCCCTTAGGAATATAGCCATGTAAATGTTTTATTCATGTCAGTTATTCACATAAGTGGGTTTCACTTTAGTGTGTAACACAAGCCAGCTGGTTTGCTTCTTTTAAACTCTGATTTCTCATGCACTTCATATTGCTACACCCCCTTCAGAGATATTTATGGAAATTTCACAGCAAGCTGTCTCAAGCTTATGTGCTATTAAGATTCCATTCTGGGGTGTTTACTGCATTAGATTTATAACATATAGATTTATGGACTCAGCTACTTGATGGCCCAATAAAGCATGTTGGAACTGAAGGCAACTACTAATTAAAATTATATTTGATTATCCTTATCATATTGTAAAACTGCTGTGGATTTAAACAGAGTCATTGCAGCCTCACAGCCTAACTACATAATAAGAAAACTGACAATTCATGTATAAGATCAGTTTAATTGTGGCTACACTTCATGTTTTTCTATCTGTATATATGGAAGTGGGCTAGTGTTGAAATACTCTTAAGCCCCTCATGGCTTTGGCTGTTCTAAACACCAAAGAATGAAAGGATTGAAATTCACAGCCAAAGAGAACAAGAAGGTTACAGTGTTAGTACCAGGGCTGTAAAGTATCAACTATTCTGCTAATCCCCATTTAAACAATTAGATTAAATCCTACTGAAAAGGATCAGCTGATAAGATGCACCTCAAGCTAAGTTCCTCCTAGAAAAGGATATTTTCAATGTTGGGTAGAATTTTCATCTTGAAATCTCTACCATTCAGTGTTAAAAATAAAAGACTTATGCAGCCCCTGCTCCTTGCTCTAAATAGTTAACTTTCTCAGACTGACTTCATACACATTATAAAGTATAGTAAGAGGTATGAATATTCAAGCATGCAAAAAGCTTGGCTTACTTAGAAACAGTGATGAAAGCAAAATAAGGAAATAGTTAAAATTAATATTAATTACCATGATGTCCTATTGCAATGCTCAGTTAATTCTATTCTAACGAACTGCATTAAGAGTTCTTAACACCACTTCAGTGTGGTGGCTCCATTCAGAAGAACAGAAGTTTAGACAGTGGTCATGAAGGGTGATTTCATACCCTTCTCTACAATGAAAATGGGTAGATTTTCCTTGCCTCCCACATAAGGACTGACATGCAAAACTTTATAGGACAGATTACAGAAGGTAACAACGACAGAGAATCTGGGGCACTATCACTTGTAATGCTAGGAGCACATTAAGAGGGAAGAACATTCATGAGTCATTAACAATCAAACATCAGATATGCAAAAATTCCTGAAAAAGCTTTTTCATGTGAACTGCTGAATTCAAATCTGTAGTTTCAGCAAGTGGAGATAACACGCAAAACATCTAATGCTTTCTGCAAATTAGGCTTTCACCAGCTAGACTAGCTGAGATTCTACTGTTGCTAGTGTGCATCTTACTGTCACATCTGCAATAGTTCAGCATCCAAGCGCAGAACTTAGAAAGAAATTCTTGGGCATATTCAGCAAACCTAGCTTTCTGCTGAGTCATCAAGATAAGTACTTGTATGAGAAGCACAATAACAAAACCAGAAAAAAAAGAGGGGGGAAATGTTTCACGAATGTGAGACTTCTTCTATTCTGTTTCTAAATTTTATTTGCTATTATTGCTAGATAATACTATCTTCAAGGTCAGTTTCCAATTACACAGTTATAAACCTAGAATATTGCAAGTGTTTTATCCAGAACAGAATCCAGCATCCACCTTAACTTTCCAACTGTCCTATAATGCCTCCCTGTAGCAACAGATGGAGACCACAGGAACAGTGCTCTATTTTAATAGTTGCTCTTGTATTTATTTCTGTTGCTATGAAATTAACTTTTAATTCACTTTCATTTCCTAAGTTATTTTTCTACAATTATTTTTGGTGTAAATTCCATGTAGTAGCCTACATCTGCCAGAAAATAAAAGCTGCCCTTTGATTAGAGCTGGAATGCAGTATCACATACAGTGTGTTTGGAAACCTCTGCAGAAAAAAACATGTCTGCTTTAATACATCTAGCTCGAGGCACCACAGGGTGAGTCAAGGACAACAGAGCAGTATGTTTGAAAAAAGAAAAAAAAAATGTCCCTGCTGTTCTTGGCTAGCTAATACATAAACTGCAATGTTATTTACGTGACTTTTATAAGAGTTTGGGCTAAGAGTAATTTTATCTCACTGCAAAGATTTATTTGCTGCCCTTCCTGTCTTTTAGGAGACTGTGGAAGTCCACCTGCAAAACAGTGTCTTTCTGGCACCTGTAAGAATTAAACAACATGCACATTTCAGCAGCTAGAATAACTTACTATTAATTAAACAATCATTCATGATATGGAATGGAGATGAATTATATTTTTCACCAATTGTTTCAATCTTTTAGAGGAATAATTAAAAAAAACTATTATATGAATTAATTTTCACTATATTCTGGAAAAAACAGCAGCATATTGTCCAATTCACTTCCTGAAGCTTCTGGGACATACAACATAAGCTGGTACTTTTTCATGCATTTTTCCTCCAGAATCAGAGAATACAATTGGAAAAAAAATTCTTTCCTATAGTATACAACAAATTCCTATAGCTTTTATCAAGCAGATCTTTGTAAAAAAGCTTTCAGTTCTCTATCTGGAAGACATTAGCAGGATATGAACCATACTTTGGATCTGGTTAAAAAAAGGGTATAATATTTTTTCTTCTAGTCTTTCAGAAAAATGATCACTAAGGAAATCTCATAGTTAAGGAAAGTAAAAAAGCAAATAAGAAGGGCCCAAGCTTAGAGCTTTTGGGGGGTTTTTTGCCCTTTTTTTTTTTTCCCTCCCCAGATGACTACATCTCCAAATGATTACTGCTTTTAAAGTTTTTGTAGAGGTTTTTATGCTT
The DNA here is from genome assembly GCF_000690535.1 of Cariama cristata. NCBI lineage: Eukaryota > Metazoa > Chordata > Aves > Cariamiformes > Cariamidae > Cariama > Cariama cristata. Next base: position 1,687 of record NW_009599661.1, on the reverse strand, counting down.
TAGACACTGTGTTATTGAAACATCTTATCCGTGTCACCTTTCCTCTAGTCTCTGGAGAGTTTTGAAAAATTAATTTGTTTGCAATATCTTCTAAAAAGTCACAGTAACTCCTGATAGAGATATATTTTTCTGTAATTTTTTGAGGTGATCAATAATAACTGCTCACTGTTGCAATGCAATATCTAGCCTGAACAGCTGTCAGTGAAATTAATTTAGTTAATGCAAGTATTTCTAATAAGCCAGCTATGAAGAGTATTGCTTTATCTTTGGCAACCACTTGAAAATGTAGAAAGCAAACCCTATGGAAACTGTAAGTGTAATTTTCATGGGGTAGAAACCAAGAACAAAAAATAGCATATATGCAGAATATGAGAGAAGGCTTTTGCGCCTGGTGCAGCTTCAGTGGCATTAGCAATGGAATAGAAGTTGCTTAACCTGCAGCCAGTGATACCATGGAAGGTGAACATTCTGTGATACTCAAGTTAGTAAGCCTCCATTTACCATCTTAACTGTAAAGTCTACACTATAATGACTTTTCTTCTAAATGAATGGTACAGTAGTTGGAAATCTCTTGATCATTTTATAAATGTTACTAAATTATTTCAGTCCTGTTCCTTCACTCTCTTGTAGCAACAGAACAACTTATTCCTACACAAGGGAGCAGGATACGACGTCAAAACAAATCAGTAACTTTAGATTTAGGTGAAACCAGAGCATTATCTTCTAAAAATCTAAAAGAATTCTAAGATTTCTTCCACTTCCTCAAAATATAAAGGCATTTTTAATAATAGACATTTATACTTGTAAACTATTTAGGACATGAGATTTTTTTCCTTATCCCCTGAGTCCGTTATAGGGTCAAACATGTAACTGGGGAAGTTCTCAACATTGTAGACTAGGGTTTCCAAAGGCATCTGAAGGATTGAGAGACACAGTTCTCACTGAATTTCAGTTGGATTTGTGACTAAGCCCTCTGGACAGTGAACTCACAAAAACCAGGAAAGAGCACGTGATGTTGGTAATAAAAATGCATATAAAACATATGACAGCCTTTGTTATTTTACTAATGTTTCCATTAATTCTAGGTTTAAAAATGTGTTTAGTTTGATGTGCTTTTATTTCAACTCTGATCCTTTTTCCCCAGAACTACTCACTTGATAAAATATTTGATTCCATCTGCTGTATAAGCTTCTTCCCATCCGTAAGGCAGACCTAAAATAAAATAAAGAAATAAGATGTCTCTCAAAGCTTAAGTAGCACAAAGAACATAGTTTTGAAATGGTGTTAGAATGCTGTAATTTCAAACCATGTCATAGAAAAATAATAAATGAATTGTTACCATTTTTGTAACAGATAATAATATAAACAATACAATTTAATAAATATTTGCTGTGGTACAAAGCTGTAAACCATTTGATGATACTTTTATTACTAGCATTTCTTTTGTTTGTAGAAGCTGACAGTCTGGTCAAATTACAGTGTAGCAGTTAACTGTTTTTGAACTTTTTACTGTAATTTACACCTATACGGAATGACCAAAAAAACCCCTATGCCTGTGGTCTGCTGAGATCTGTTTTTACAGCTATTACATACAGATGCTAGTAACTATATGACGTAGAAGTCAGGGCAGAATGAAATCCTTTGCTGTTTGGTTTATCTCCTGGTTTCAGCTGGAACAGAATTAATT